>NC_143043.1:55607446-55779946 GCF_057628025.1 Oncorhynchus mykiss | reverse complement strand
CCATCCGGTCTCTGTGTTAACCTCTGCAGACTAGGAAAGTTGTGTTTGCTGACTGGAACCTTCCGGTCTCTGTGTTATTAACCTCTGCAGACTAGGAAAGTTGTGTTTGCTGACTGGAACCATCCGGTCTCTGTGTTAACCTCTGCAGACTAGGAAAGTTGTGTTTGCTGACTGGAACCTTCCGGTCTCTGTGTTATTAACCTCTGCAGACTAGGAAAGTTGTGTTTGCTGACTGGAACCTTCCGCTCTCTGTGTTATTAACCTCTGCAGACTAGGAAAGTTGTGTTTGCTGACTGGAACCATCCGGTCTCTGTGTTAACCTCTGCAGACTAGGAAAGTTGTGTTTGCTGACTGGAACCTTCCGGTCTCTGTGTTATTAACCTCTGCAGACTAGGAAAGTTGTGTTTGCTGACTGGAACCTTCCGGTCTCTGTGTTGTTAACCTCTGCAGACTAGGAAAGTTATGTTTGCTGACTGGAACCTTCCGGTCTCTGTGTTATTAACCTCTGCAGACTAGGAAAGTTGTGTTTGCTGACTGGAACCTTCCGGTCTCTGTGTTGTTAACCTCTGCAGACTAGGAAAGCTGTGTTTGCTGACTGGAACCTTCAAGTCTCTGTGTTATTAACCTCTGCAGACTAGGAAAGCTGTGTTTGCTGACTGGAACCTTCAAGTCTCTGTGTTATTAACCTCTGCAGACTAGGAAAGTTGTGTTTGCTGACTGGAACCTTCCGGTCTCTGTGTTATTAACCTCTGCACACTCAACCCAACACCCCACCGGTTTACCACAGTTTTATTATCTGTTTGATGGTGTCGTTAAGGTTACCAACCTGGCGTCCATGATGAACTCCTTAAAGACTCGGCGCATGAGAGCTTCTGTTCCTGGATCTGACAACTTGTTCAGCTCATCTGTCTTGGCCACGCCTTCTTCCTGTGTGGAATATGATGACATCACCACAATGACATCACCACTCAAATAGGGTACATGGTATTACTAGAGTCCATGTTGGTACCCTGTCTAAACCATTACATGGTATTACTAGAGTCCATATTTATACCCTGTCTAAACCATTACATGGTATTACTAGAGTCCATGTTGGTACCCTGTCTAAACCATTACATGGTATTACTAGAGTCCATGTGTGTACCCTGTCTAAACCATTACATGGTATTACTAGAGTCCATGTTGGTACACTGTCTAAACCATTACATGGTATTACTAGAGTCCATGTTGGTACCCTGTCTAAACCATTACATGGTATTACTAGAGTCCATGTTGGTACCCTGTCTAAACCATTACATGGTATTACTAGAGTCCATGTGTGTACCCTGTCTAAACCATTACATGGTATTACTAGAGTCCATGTTGGTACCCTGTCTAAACCATTACATGGTATTACTAGAGTCCATGTTGGTACCCTGTCTAAACCATTACATGGTATTACTAGAGTCCATGTGTGTACCCTGTCTAAACCATTACATGGTATTACTAGAGTCCATGTTGGTACCCTGTCTAAACCATTACATGGTATTACTAGAGTCCATGTTGGTACCCTGTCTAAACCATTACATGGTATTACTAGAGTCCATGTTGGTACCCTGTCTAAACCATTACATGGTATTACTAGAGTCCATGTTGGTACCCTGTCTAAACCATTACATGGTATTACTAGAGTCCATATTGATACCCTGTCTAAACCATTACATGGTATTACTAGAGTCCATGTGTGTACCCTGTCTAAACCATTACATGGTATTACTAGAGTCCATGTGTGTACCCTGTCTAAACCATTACATGGCATTACTAGAGTCCATGTTGGTACCCTGTCTAAACCATTACATGGTATTACTAGAGTCCATGTTGGTACCCTGTCTAAACCATTACATGGTATTACTAGAGTCCATGTTGGTACCCTGTCTAAACCATTACATGGTATTACTAGAGTCCATGTTGGTACCCTGTCTAAACCATTACATGGTATTACTAGAGTCCATGTTGGTACCCTGTCTAAACCATTACATGGTATTACTAGAGTCCATGTTGGTACCCTGTCTAAACCATTACATGGTATTACTAGAGTCCATGTTGGTACCCTGTCTAAACCATTACATGGTATTACTAGAGTCCATGTTGGTACCCTGTCTAAACCATTACATGGTATTACTAGAGTCCATGTTGGTACCCTGTCTAAACCATTACATGGTATTACTAGAGTCCATGTTGGTACCCTGTCTAAACCATTACATGGTATTACTAGAGTCCATGTTGGTACCCTGTCTAAACCATTACATGGTATTACTAGAGTCCATATTGATACCCTGTCTAAACCATTACATGGTATTACTAGAGTCCATGTGTGTACCCTGTCTAAACCATTACATGGTATTACTAGAGTCCATGTGTGTACCCTGTCTAAACCATTACATGGCATTACTAGAGTCCATGTTGGTACCCTGTCTAAACCATTACATGGTATTACTAGAGTCCATGTTGGTACCCTGTCTAAACCATTACATGGTATTACTAGAGTCCATGTTGGTACCCTGTCTAAACCATTACATGGTATTACTAGAGTCCATGTGTGTACCCTGTCTAAACCATTACATGGTATTACTAGAGTCCATGTTGGTACCCTGTCTAAACCATTACATGGTATTACTAGAGTCCATGTTGGTACCCTGTCTAAACCATTACATGGTATTACTAGAGTCCATGTGTGTACCCTGTCTAAACCATTACATGGTATTACTAGAGTCCATGTTGGTACCCTGTCTAAACCATTACATGGTATTACTAGAGTCCATGTTGGTACCCTGTCTAAACCATTACATGGTATTACTAGAGTCCATGTTGGTACCCTGTCTAAACCATTACATGGTATTACTAGAGTCCATGTTGGTACCCTGTCTAAACCATTACATGGTATTACTAGAGTCCATATTGATACCCTGTCTAAACCATTACATGGTATTACTAGAGTCCATGTGTGTACCCTGTCTAAACCATTACATGGTATTACTAGAGTCCATGTGTGTACCCTGTCTAAACCATTACATGGCATTACTAGAGTCCATGTTGGTACCCTGTCTAAACCATTACATGGTATTACTAGAGTCCATGTTGGTACCCTGTCTAAACCATTACATGGTATTACTAGAGTCCATGTTGGTACCCTGTCTAAACCATTACATGGTATTACTAGAGTCCATGTTGGTACCCTGTCTAAACCATTACATGGTATTACTAGAGTCCATGTTGGTACCCTGTCTAAACCATTACATGGTATTACTAGAGTCCATGTTGGTACCCTGTCTAAACCATTACATGGTATTACTAGAGTCCATGTTGGTACCCTGTCTAAACCATTACATGGTATTACTAGAGTCCATGTTGGTACCCTGTCTAAACCATTACATGGTATTACTAGAGTCCATGTTGGTACCCTGTCTAAACCATTACATGGTATTACTAGAGTCCATGTTGGTACCCTGTCTAAACCATTACATGGTATTACTAGAGTCCATGTTGGTACCCTGTCTAAACCATTACATGGTATTACTAGAGTCCATATTGATACCCTGTCTAAACCATTACATGGTATTACTAGAGTCCATGTGTGTACCCTGTCTAAACCATTACATGGTATTACTAGAGTCCATGTGTGTACCCTGTCTAAACCATTACATGGCATTACTAGAGTCCATGTTGGTACCCTGTCTAAACCATTACATGGTATTACTAGAGTCCATGTTGGTACCCTGTCTAAACCATTACATGGTATTACTAGAGTCCATGTTGGTACCCTGTCTAAACCATTACATGGTATTACTAGAGTCCATGTTGGTACCCTGTCTAAACCATTACATGGTATTACTAGAGTCCATGTTGGTACCCTGTCTAAACCATTACATGGTATTACTAGAGTCCATGTTGGTACCCTGTCTAAACCATTACATGGTATTACTAGAGTCCATGTTGGTACCCTGTCTAAACCATTACATGGTATTACTAGAGTCCATGTTGGTACCCTGTCTAAACCATTACATGGTATTACTAGAGTCCATGTTGGTACCCTGTCTAAACCATTACATGGTATTACTAGAGTCCATGTTGGTACCCTGTCTAAACCATTACATGGTATTACTAGAGTCCATGTGTGTACCCTGTCTAAACCATTATATGGCATTACTAGAGTCCATGTTGGTACCCTGTCTAAACCATTACATGGTATTACTAGAGTCCATGTTGGTACCCTGTCTAAACCATTACATGGTATTACTAGAGTCCATGTGTGTACCCTGTCTAAACCATTACATGGTATTACTAGAGTCCATGTTGGTACCCTGTCTAAACCATTACATGGTATTACTAGAGTCCATGTTGGTACCCTGTCTAAACCATTACATGGTATTACTAGAGTCCATGTTGGTACCCTGTCTAAACCATTACATGGTATTACTAGAGCCATGTTGGTACCCTGTCTAAACCATTACATGGTATTACTAGAGTCCATATTTATACCCTGTCTAAACCATTACATGGTATTACTAGAGTCCATGTGTGTACCCTGTCTAAACCATTACATGGTATTACTAGAGTCCATGTGTGTACCCTGTCTAAACCATTACATGGCATTACTAGAGTCCATGTTGGTACCCTGTCTAAACCATTACATGGTATTACTAGAGTCCATGTTGGTACCCTGTATAAACCATTACATGGTATTACTAGAGTCCATGTTGGTACCCTGTCTAAACCATTACATGGTATTACTAGAGTCCATGTGTGTACCCTGTCTAAACCATTACATGGTATTACTAGAGTCCATGTTGGTACCCTGTCTATACCATTACATGGTATTACTAGAGTCCATGTTGGTACCCTGTCTAAACCATTACATGGTATTACTAGAGTCCATGTTGGTACCCTGTCTAAACCATTACATGGTATTACTAGAGTCCATGTTGGTACCCTGTCTAAACCATTACATGGTATTACTAGAGTCCATGTTGGTACCCTGTCTAAACCATTACATGGTATTACTAGAGTCCATGTGTGTGCCCTGTCTAAACCATTACATGGTATTACTAGAGTCCATGTTGGTACCCTGTCTAAACCATTACATGGTATTACTATAGTCCATGTGTGTACCCTGTCTAAACCATTACATGGTATTACTAGAGTCCATGTTGGTACCCTGTCTAAACCATTACATGGTATTACTAGAGTCCATGTTGGTACCCTGTCTAAACCATTACATGGTATTACTAGAGTCCATGTTGGTACCCTGTCTAAACCATTACATGGTATTACTAGAGTCCATGTTGGTACCCTGTCTAAACCATTACATGGTATTACTAGAGTCCATGTTGGTACCCTGTCTAAACCATTACATGGTATTACTAGAGTCCATGTGTGTACCCTGTCTAAATCATTACATGGTATTACTAGAGTCCATGTTGGTACCCTGTCTAAACCATTACATGGTATTACTAGAGTCCATGTTGGTACCCTGTCTAAACCATTACATGGTATTACTAGAGTCCATGTTGGTACCCTGTCTAAACCATTACATGGTATTACTAGAGTCCATGTTGGTACCCTGTCTAAACCATTACATGGTATTACTAGAGTCCATGTTGTACCCTGTCTAAACCTTGTAATGGTACGTAGAAAAGGTGACGTACAAACATGACAGCGATGTTCTCCAGAAAGTTAGAGCTGTGAAGACGGTACGTCCGATCCTCCCAGCAGCTCATCACATGGACACAAGGCTTCTGATGTTGGATGGGCAGGTACATGTAATGCCTGGAGACGGATACACAGTCAAAGTTTACTACGTAACTGATCATTTTGATGTTGATGCTTTTAGACTCCACGGGATGGTTTATCAGACACAGATTTTAAAGTCCAGTTCTGGACATTGAGGCACAGTTTTCTGGAACCTTCTATCTGGACTAATGATTAATGGAGAATTTCTCATTTCTAATCTAGCCCAGGACTTAAAGTCCGTGTCTGTGAAACTGCCATTGTGTGACATCAGGATCAATTCAACAAGGTACAAGGACCTGTTTCCATCAGTGAGGGGTTTCTCTAGGGGTGTGGTGGACTGGCATGGAGACTGCCAGAGCCCAGGTTTGGGGTCCTGGGAGTCAATCAGGGGGGTACTGTCGAGATCTTGACCATCCCACACCCTCTCTGCTACTGGCTTCTCCACCTTCCTCCTACCGCTGACCTGGGGAGAGCCCTCCTGGACGTTCCCAAAGTTACCTACACATACACACAGACAGACAAGGATAGAACAGAGTAGAGTAGAATATGATACGATATAGCAGAGTAGAGTAGAATATGATACGATATAGCAGAGTAGAGTAGAATATGATACGATATAGCAGAGTAGAGTAGAATATGATACGATATAGCAGAGTAGAGTAGAATATGATACGATATAGCAGAGTAGAGTAGAATATGATACGATATAGCAGAGTAGAGTAGAATATGATACGATATAGCATAGTAGAATACAGAAGAGGATAATAGAAAGGAGAGGAATACAGTAGATTAGAGAGGGAGAAGAGAGGTGGAGAGGCGAAGAGTAGAGACGGGAGGAGAGGAGAAGGGAGGAGAGGAGAAGGGAGGAGAGGAGAAGAGATGAGGAGGGAGGATAGGAGAGGAGAAGGGAGGGGGGGAGAAGGGATGAGAAGGGAGGGGAGGAGAGGAGAAGGAATGAGAAGGGAGGAGAGGAGAAGGGAGGAGATGAGAAGAGGAGAAGGGATGAGAAGGGAGGAGATGAGATGGGAGGAGAGGAGAAGGAGAGGAGAAGGGATGAGGAGGGAGGAGAGGAGAAGGGATGAGGAGGGAGGAGAGGAGAAAGGAGGAGAGGAGAAGGGATGAGAAGGGAGCAGAGCGGGAATAGTACAGTAGAGAGGAGAGAAGAGAAAATAAAAAAGAGAAGATGAGAGTTGAGTAAATTAGAGTAAATTAGAGTAAACTAGAATAGAGTAGAGAAGAGTAAACTAGAATAGAGTAGAGTAAACTAGAGTAGTGTAGAGTAGAGTAGAGAAAAAAGGAGAGTGAACTAGAATAGACTAGAGAAGTGGAGAGTAGAGTAGAGTAGAATAGAGTAGAGTAGAGTGGAGAAGAGTAAACTAGAATAGAGTAGAGAAGTGGAGAGTAGAGTAGAGTAGAATAGAGTAGAGTAGAGTGGAGAAGAGTAAACTAGAATAGAGTAAAGAAGTGGAGAGTAGAGTAGAATGGAGTAGAGTAGAGAAGAGTAAACTAGAATAGAGTAAAGAAGTGGAGAGTAGAGTAGAATAGAGTAGAGTAGAGAAGAGTAAACTAGAATAGAGTAAAGAAGATAAGAGAAGAGTAGAGTAAAGTAAACTAGAATAGAGTAAACGAGAATAGAGGAGAGTAGAGTAGAGAGTAGAGTATAGTAAACTAGAATAGAGTAGAGGAGAGTAGAGTAGAGTAGAGTATAATAGAGGAGAGTAGGGTATAATAGAGTAGAGTAGTGTACAATAGAGTAGAGTAGTGTAGAGTAGTGTATAATATAATATAGTACACACATTCCTTCCTACATACACAATGGTTATCATTTCCAATTACCCCTTATCCATGCTACTTAACCTCTTTCTTATGAACTAACCTTATAAATCAGACATAGTAAAACAGGGTAGAATTCAATTAGTTTAGTTATAGTTAAATGTATACATTGTTTAACCATTATTCATAAAATTCATTACAATAATAGAGTATAATAGAGTAGTGTAGATGACGGACTGTCAGTGATTTATCAATGCTCACCAACAGACAACTCAAAGTTAATGGGTTTGTCTCCGATCTTTCTGTCGATCATCGTGGCCTCGAATACCGTTCCAAACAGCAAAAAGTTGTCCTTGTCAATGAGCTGAGGGGGGGACAAGACGGGGACAGAACAGGTGCAATACTGAAATGAGTAGGAGTGTTCTGTCTATAATGTCTGAAATGAGTAGGAGTGTTCTGTCTATTAATGTCTGAAATGAGTAGGAGTGTTCTGTCTATAATGTCTGAAATGAGTAGGAGTGTTCTGTCTATAATGTCTGAAATGAGTAGGAGTGTTCTGTCTATAATGAGTAGGAGTGTTCTGTCTATTAATGTCTGAAATGAGTAGGAGTGTTCTGTCTATAATGAGTAGGAGTGTTCTGTCTATAATGTCTGAAATGAGTAGGAGTGTTCTGTCTATAATGTCTGAAATGAGTAGGAGTGTTCTGTCTATAATGTCTGAAATGAGTAGGAGTGTTCTGTCTATAATGTCTGAAATGAGTAGGAGTGTTCTGTCTATTAATGTCTGAAATGAGTAGGAGTGTTCTGTCTATAATGTCTGAAATGAGTAGGAGTGTTCTGTCTATAATGTCTGAAATGAGTAGGAGTGTTCTGTCTATAATGAGTAGGAGTGTTCTGTCTATTAATGTCTGAAATGAGTAGGAGTGTTCTGTCTATAATGAGTAGGAGTGTTCTGTCTATAATGTCTGAAATGAGTAGGAGTGTTCTGTCTATAATGTCTGAAATGAGTAGGAGTGTTCTGTCTATAATGTCTGAAATGAGTAGGAGTGTTCTGTCTGAAATGAGTAGGAGTGTTCTGTCTATAATGTCTGAAATGAGTAGGAGTGTTCTGTCTATAATGTCTGAAATGAGTAGGAGTGTTCTGTCTGAAATGAGTAGGAGTGTTCTGTCTATAATGTCTGAAATGAGTAGGAGTGTTCTGTCTATAATGTCTGAAATGAGTAGGAGTGTTCTGTCTGAAATGAGTAGGAGTGTTCTGTCTATAATGTCTGAAATGAGTAGGAGTGTTCTGTCTATAATATCTGAAATGAGTAGGAGTGTTCTGTCTGAAATGAGTAGGAGTGTTCTGTCTATAATGTCTGAAATGAGTAGGAGTGTTCTGTCTATAATGTCTGAAATGAGTAGGAGTGTTCTGTCTGAAATGAGTAGGAGTGTTCTGTCTATAATGTCTGAAATGAGTAGGAGTGTTCTGTCTATAATGTCTGAAATGAGTAGGAGTGTTCTGTCTGAAATGAGTAGGAGTGTTCTGTCTATAATGTCTGAAATGAGTAGGAGTGTTCTGTCTATAATGTCTGAAATGAGTAGGAGTGTTCTGTCTGAAATGAGTAGGAGTGTTCTGTCTATAATGTATGAAATGAGTAGGAGTGTTCTGTCTGAAATGAGTAGGAGTGTTCTGTCTATAATGTCTGAAATGATTAGGAGTGTTCTGTCTGAAATGAGTAGGAGTGTTCTGTCTATAATGTCTGAAATGAGTAGGAGTGTTCTGTCTATAATGTCTGAAATTAGTAGGAGTGTTCTGTCTATAATGAGTAGGAGTGTTCTGTCTATAATGTCTGAAATGAGTAGGAGTGTTCTGTCTATAATGTCTGAAATGAGTAGGATTGTTCTGTCTATAATGTCTGAAATGAGTAGGAGTGTTCTGTCTATAATGTCTGAAATGAGTAGGAGTGTTCTGTCTGAAATGAGTAGGAGTGTTCTGTCTATAATGTCTGAAATGAGTAAGAGTGTTCTGTCTATAATGTCTGAAATGAGTAGGAGTGTTCTGTCTGAAATGAGTAGGAGTGTTCTGTCTATAATGTCTGAAATGAGTAGGAGTGTTCTGTCTATAATGTCTGAAATGAGTAGGAGTGTTCTGTCTGAAATGAGTAGGAGTGTTCTGTCTATAATGTATGAAATGAGTAGGAGTGTTCTGTCTGAAATGAGTAGGAGTGTTCTGTCTATAATGTCTGAAATGAGTAGGAGTGTTCTGTCTGAAATGAGTAGGAGTGTTCTGTCTATAATGTCTGAAATGAGTAGGAGTGTTCTGTCTATAATGTCTGAAATTAGTAGGAGTGTTCTGTCTATAATGTCTGAAATGAGTAGGAGTGTTCTGTCTGAAATGAGTAGGAGTGTTCTGTCTATAATGTCTGAAATGAGTAGGATTGTTCTGTCTATAATGTCTGAAATGAGTAGGAGTGTTCTGTCTATAATGTCTGAAATGAGTAGGAGTGTTCTGTCTATAATGTCTTTCTGTGTGTGCATAAACCCCATGTAGATTAGCTGTAGTCATGGCGTCAGCTAGTGAGGATCGTAATCAATAACAGTTTTTACAGGATAATTACAAAACAAACCTTCCATCATTACCCACTCTGTATATGTATCTCTCCTCACCTGAGGTGGAGACTCCACCGGCATCACCTCCGCCCCGATGGCCTTGGCTTTCTCCTCCTCCCCTGCTCCTCCTCCTGCTCCTCCTGCCCCCTTAGGGTCCTTTCCCGTTGCTTTACCTGCCTTGGTGTCCTTCAGAGGTTTGACTAACCGGGACAGCTTGGACTCTCCCCCGCCTCCCCCCCCTGACAGTATCTCTACAGATAGTTCCAGGTACACCCTGCCCCTCCACGACACCCCTTCCCTGACCCCCTCGTTCAGTTCGGGGTTGTCATCCACCATAGAGAAGTTACGGGCCGAACCGTAGATGTTGACCCAGGCCGGTCCGAACGTAGGGAGGAAGCCTGGAGACAGAGGGTAGAGATTACAACACATGACCATTATAATAACATACTGGGACAGACTGGAACTCTAGACAACTGTTCGGTTACATCCCCCAAAAAAGGTCACCTTGTTCTCCACTTTTGGCACTACTTTTGGTACTACCTCATAAAGCTCTGGCCAGAAGTAGTGTACAATATATAGGGAATAGGGTTCTATAGGGCTCTGGCCTTGAAGTAGTGTACTATATAAGGAATAGGATTCTATAGGGCTCTGGTCTAAAGTAGTGTACTATATAGGGAATAGGGTTCTATAGGGTTCTGGCCAGAAGTAGTGTACAATATATAGGGAATAGGGTTCTATAGGGTTCTGGCCAGAAGTAGTGTACAATATATAGGGAATAGGGTTCTATAGGGTTCTGGCCAGAAGTAGTGTACAATATATAGGGAATAGGGTTCTATAGGGCTCTGGCCAGAAGTAGTGTACAATATATAGGGAATAGGGTTCTATAGGGCTCTGGCCAGAAGTAGTGCACTATATAGGGAATAGGGTTCTATAGGGCTCTGGCCAGAAGTAGTGTACAATATAGAGAATATGGTTCTGATCTAAAGTAGTGCATTAGATATAGGGAAAGTGTTCCCATAACAGCATGATGTCAGTCAGTCAGTCAGTCAATCATTCAGTCAGTCAGTCAGTCAATCAACAGTCAGTCATGACTCCTGACCTTTGTCCCCGTCCTGTTTGTTGGATATCCTCCGCAGGTCGATGTAGTGTGTTCCTATGGCTACATCGTTCATACTGCCCTCGTCCCAAACCTGGATCTTCAGCCGCTGGCACAGGGGAGGGAACATCTCAGTAAATATTATCTGCTCGTTCCACTCAGGGTCTGCTGTACTCTTCTGGGTGGCTGTTCTGCCCTGTAACAGCAAAACATATGAGAGAGAGAGAGAGAGAGAGACTGAGACTTACTGTAGAATCATGTACTAGTGTCTGTCTCCTTATCAATAACCTTACTGTAGAATCATGTACTAGTGTGTCTGTCTCCTTATCAATAACCTTACTGTAGAATCATGTACTAGTGTGTCTGTCTCCTTATCAATAACTTTACTGTTGAATCATGTACTAGTGTGTCTGTCTCCTTATCAATAACCTTACTGTAGAATCATGTACTAGTGTGTCTGTCTCCTTATCAATAACTTTACTGTTGAATCATGCACTAGTGTGTCTGTCTCCTTATCAATAACCTTACTGTAGAATCATGTACTAGTGTGTCTGTCTCCTTATCAATAACCTTACTGTAGAATCATGTACTAGTGTCTGTCTCCTTATCAATAACCTTACTGTAGAATCATGTACTAGTGTGTCTGTCTCCTTATCAATAACCTTACTGTAGAATCATGTACTAGTGTGTCTGTCTCCTTATCAATAACTTTACTGTTGAATCATGCACTAGTGTGTCTGTCTCCTTATCAATAACCTTACTGTAGAATCATGTACTAGTGTGTCTGTCTCCTTATCAATAACCTTACTGTAGAATCATGTACTAGTGTCTGTCTCCTTATCAATAACCTTACTGTAGAATCATGTACTAGTGTGTCTGTCTCCTTATCAATAACCTTACTGTAGAATCATGTACTAGTGTGTCTGTCTCCTTATCAATAACTTTACTGTTGAATCATGTACTAGTGTGTCTGTCTCCTTATCAATAACCTTAGTGTAGAATCATGTACTAGTGTGTCTGTCTCCTTATCAATAACTTTACTGTTGAATCATGTACTAGTGTGTCTGTCTCCTTATCAATAACCTTACTGTAGAATCATGTACTAGTGTGTCTGTCTCCTTATCAATAACTTTACTGTTGAATCATGTACTAGTGTGTCTGTCTCCTTATCAATAACCTTACTGTAGAATCATGTACTAGTGTGTTTGTCTCCTTATCAATAACTTTACTGTTGAATCATGTACTAGTGTGTCTGTCTCCTTATCAATAACCTTACTGTAGAATCATGTACTAGTGTGTCTGTCTCCTTATCAATAACTTTACTGTTGAATCATGTACTAGTGTGTCTGTCTCCTTATCAATAACCTTACTGTAGAATCATGTCCTAGTGTCCGTCTCCTTATCAATAACCTTACCATCTGTTTGAAGAAGGACACCACCACGTATGGGTCTATGAGGGCTGTGTTGTCCCCTATGAAGGCCTTGGTGACGTTAGCCATGATGGAGGAGTTGTTACGAGGCAGACCCTCCGCTCTGTACACCTTCACATAGAACCTGGCCCAGGGACGCTCCGAGGGGAACCCCTCGGGAACCAACAGGTTCCTGGGTCAAAGGTCAGAGGGTGAAAACATTTTAAGAGAGAATGGCATCTGAATGGACTAGCCTCCTGGACTAGCCTGCTGGACTAGCATCCTGGACTAGCCTCCTGAACTAACCTCATGGACTAGCCTCATGGACTAGCCTCCTGGACCAGCCTCCTGAACTAGCCTCCTGAACTAGCTTCCTGAACTAACCTCATGGACTAGCCTCATGAACTAACCTCATGGACTAACCTCCTGAACTAGCCTCCTGGACTAACCTCCTGGACTAGCCTCCTGGACTAGCCTCCTGGACTAGCCCCCTGAACTCTCCTCCTGGACTAGCCTCCTGAACTAGCCTCCTGGACTAGCCTCCTGGACTAGCCTCCTGGACTAGCCTCCTGGACTAGCCTCCTGGACTAGCCTCCTGGACCAGCCTCCTGGACCAGCCTCCTGGACCAGCCTCCTGGACTAACCTCCTGGACTAGCCTCCTGGACTCCTGGACTATTAAAACCTGAAATATTCAGAAGTATTCAGACCCTTTACTCAGTACTTTGTTGAAGCACCATTGGCAGCGATTACAGACTCCAGTCTTCTTGGTTATGACGCCACAAGCTTGGCACACCTGTATTTGGGGAGTTGATCCAATTCTGCTCTGCAGATCCTCTCAAGCTCTGTCAGCTTGGATGGGGAGCATTGCTGCACAGCTATTTTCAGGTCTCTCCAGAGATGTTAGATCGGGTTCAAGTCCGGGCTCTGACTGGGCCACTCAAGGACATTCAGAGACTTGTCCCAAAGCCACTCCTGAATTGTCTTGGCTGTGTGCTTAGGGTCGTTGCCCTGTTGGATGGTGAACCTTCATCCCAGAATACTTCTGTCAATAGTTTTTTTTATTTTTTATTATTGTGCAAATTTATCAAAAATAAAAAAATAAAACATTTTTTTATTTTTGATAAATTTGCTAAAAAAAATAAAAACCTGTTTTTGCTTCATCATTACGGGGTATTGTGTGTAGATTGCTGAGGATTTTTAATTTATTTTTATTTAATCCATTTAAGAATAAGTCTGTAACGTAACAAAATGTGGAAAAAGTCAAAAGGTCTGAAAACAGTTGTACATCAACCAAGGGCTTTGTCAACATGCCAGAGAAACCTCCTTCCTACATGATAACAGGCTTCTGGTGAAACGGTGTGTTTATTTTGTCCTCTTACTTTGTATTTGTCGATGATAAGGATTACTCATAATTTAATCTCACAAAGCCAAACGAGTGTCTCTGAATAATGATATTATGCTATGTTGCTATATTGCCGGCGCGTGAGATTACTCCTAGACCCACTATTTAAACACACCTTGTCTGCATGCTACTGCTTAATTAAACACACCTGTCTGCATGCTACTGCTTAATTAAACACACCTGTCTGCATGCTACTGCTTAATTAAACACACCTGTCTGCATGCTACTGCTTAATTAAACAGACCTGTCTGCATGCTACTGCTTAAACACACCTGTCTGCATGCTACTGCTTAAACACACCTGTCTGCATGCTACTGCTTAAACACACCTGTCTGCATACTACTGCTTAAACATACCTGTCTGCATGCAGGTCAAACAAGAGTGTGTCTTACTTGTCTGTTACTCAGCATCGCTGGTCTTCTGAGAGAGGTGTGTGTGTGTGTCTTACTTGTCTATCTGCTCCTCAGCATCGCTGGTCTTCTGAGAGGGCTGTATGGCGTCTCCCTTCCCCATCACGCTGATGTCGCACTTCAGGTAACCTTTGACCCCGGTCCTGATGTCTGCCGGGTCCGTCAGCACCGCCCACTTATTGGTGAACTGGTGACCTAAGACGGGGACGTTCAAGTTTATTATCTGCTGTAACAAATCAATCGGACATCTCACTCACCAGAACTCACATTAAAAAACAGCAAGAAAGTTAGCATTCGCATTCAGTTAGCTTTTCAGCAATCCAGTCAGTTATGAAGGAGCACCGGGCTGAAGCGTGGGGGGAATGGGAGCATGTGGGGACATAGGGTGTGGATGTCGTTCTCTTACCAGGTTGTCTATAGACCGTTCCCACATCCATCTTGAAGGAGCCCACACAGAAGCCTTTCATGATCTTGGTATGCATCACCTGGAGAAGAAACAGACAAACTAAATATTGAAGAGGTTTTATTTATTTTTTGCTTTTTACACGACTCTTGAAAATATGGTCGAATATCTTTATGGATGAGCGATGTATTTGCTTACTGATAGTTTGATGACTTTGTCAAAAAAGCTCTCTTGATGGCCGTAATAATCAAACACGAAGTACTGTTTCAAAAAACAGAGATAAGATTGTTACAGATCTTTGAGCAACAAGGAAAGACAATGATTATTAGTCTTATTCCAATACCAACCATCCGGCAACACTTCATTTTTAAGGGTCCTTGTTAGTGTAATTCCATATGTAATTATAGTGTAACAGGCATTGTAATAATTCATAGTTACATTGTAATAACAACATGTAATTGTTGGTAATTGCAGTCTGTAATTACAGGGGTGTAATAACAAATGTTTACTACCATGCTTGTTACAAATGTTAAAGTTTCCGATAGCATCTTATTTTTCTAAACCTTTGCTAGCTGGCTAGCTAAAGCTGACAGAATATGCTACGGTCGCTACACGCTAGCTAACGTTAGCTGGACTTGATGGTAATCCCTGAACCTTGTTTTCACGGTAGTGCTTTATTAAACAAGAGTTTAACGCACACTCAACACGTTAAAGTTACTTGTGTCAACACACTATGAGCAGCGTTACTACCTTTTCAATCTAGTTAAACACAGATAACTTATTAGTATTAAAACAAGCAGTATTATTGCTAAATGGATAACGCAACAACTGGTAGCTAGCAAGGCCTAGCTAGCTATGTGCCTTAACTAGTTGTCATGGCGATGATAACTAGGGGTAAAGTAGTGTCAATCCTAAATATTAATCTATTCTTTTTCTCTGCCACAGATTCACAACAAGATCTCAGACTCCAGGATGGGAAAATGTTAATTAACAAGAAAGAAGAAACAGGCGAAGACAAGAGTCAGAGTTTTGTCGTTTTTATATTGTTACTTGTAATGTTAAAAAACGGGAATAAAAAAAGACAATCCCAGCTCTTTAGGCTACTCTTACTATAGGCTACAGATATGTCCCCACTAGATTTGTGATTTTTAAGTTATTGAGTAGGGGTTTGTTTAATCTAATTCATTAAATCGTTAATCTAACAATAAAACTCCTTATTATTTTGTCAGAAATTTAAGGTATTTTTTACATGTTGCAATAAAGTTGACAAAAGTAGAAGCTCGTCTTATGTTTTGTAGGTATCTCCACTTGGTAACGAGTAGTACGTTTTTATATAGAATCAACTTAACCATTTTTTAGTACAGTTTTTTTAGGTGCAAGTGCGAGCAAAAACATTGAGTGCAGATTTTGAAGAGTGCATTCAACTGCCGGTAGGTAATTAGAGCCTTTTGAGCCTCCAACCGTTGTAATCTCAGACACCCATCTGTCCACCAGAGATTACAACCTTGTGACCGTTATTACTGAATCAGCTGAGAAGAAACTAAACACTAAATTGGTGAATTTAGTAGAAACTTGTCCATTAGTAACAAGCACGGAAACAAGCATTTGTTATTACACCTCTGTGATTACAGACTGCAATTACCACCAGTTACATGTTGTTATTACAGTGTTACTATGAGTTATTACAATTAACTACAATACTTGTTACAGTGTAATGCTTTACAGATAGATAGATACCCATCGTACAACCCCAAACAGCAAGCAATACAGAAGCATTAGCACAGTGGCTCGAAACAACTCCCTAGAGGGCAGGAAGGATCCTAGGAAGAAACCTAGAGAGGAACCAGGCTCAGAAGGGAAAGACTCCCTAGAGGGCAGGATCCTAGGAAGAAACCTGGAGAGGAACCAGGCTCAGAGCGGAAAGACTCCCTAGAGGGCAGGATCCTAGGAAGAAACCTAGAGAGGAACCAGGCTCAGAGGGGACAGACTCCCTAGAGGGCAGGATCCTAGGAAGAAACCTAGAGAGGAACCAGGCTCCGAAGGGAAAGACTCCCTAGAGGGCAGGATCCTAGGAAGAAACCTAGAGAGGAACCAGGCTCAGAAGGGAAAGACTCCCTAGAGGGCAGGATCCTAGGAAGAAACCTAGAGAGGAACCAGGCTCAGAAGGGAAAGACTCCCTAGAGGGCAGGATCCTAGGAAGAAACATAGAGAGGGACCAAGCTCAGAGGGTAAAACATCTCCCTAGAAGGCAGGAATTCTAGGAAGAAACCTAGAGAGGAACCAGGCTCAGAGGGTAAAGACTCCCTAGAGGGCAGGATCCTAGGAAGAAACCTAGAGAGGAACCAGGCTCAGAGGGGACAGACTCCCTAGAGGGCAGGATCCTAGGAAGAAACCTAGAGAGGAACCAGGCTCAGAGGGGACAGACTCCCTAGAGGGCAGGATCCTAGGAAGAAACCTAGAGAGGAACCAGGCTCAGGGGAGAAGGTTCACCTCATTGATGAAAGGGGCGTTGGTGCCCTCTTTGACGGTGGTCTGTTTCTTCTCGTCTCCTATCTCCATGATTACGCTAGGGTCAATATTCTCCCCCACCAGCTGTTTGGCCTCGGTGATGTTGATGGCAATCTGGAGGGAAGATAATCAAAGTCACCTTTATTCGCCAAGTTAAATGGTTTTGCCAGCAATGGACAGACAGAATATAGACAGAGGGATCTACACATAATATACTATCAGCATATACCTTATGGATACAGTACAAATTACACAGGATAGGAGAAGACATGTACAGTTAAGAATATACAGATTACACAGATTTCGTCATGTGAGGACAGAAGTTTTGGAAGTTAGATGGCAATGTGTCCCAAACATCCAGTGTCTATTCCCTCAACACAGGAGTACCAGATACAATATGAACCAATCAGGGCTATTCCCTCAACACAGGAGTACCAGATACAATATGAACCAATCAGGGCTATTCCCTCAACACAAAAGTACCAGATACAATATGAACCAATCAGGACTATTCCCTCAACACAGGGGTACCAGATACAATATGAATCAGTCAACCTACCTGGAAAGTCTGTGGCTTTTTCTCACTGTCCAGAATCTTTGGTCTTAGTTTAGACCTGTGTGAAGTTATTAAATTGACATTATTACCATGAGTTATACAGTATGAGTTATACAGTATGAGTTATACGAGGCCTGGCACCACAGGCAAACATTTTGATCAGTCAATTTTCAGATTTTGGGATAACACAATACAACACAACATAACACAACACAATACAACACAACACAATACAACACAACACAATACAACACAATACAACACAACACAACACAACACAACACAACACAATATAACATAACACAACACAACACAACACAACACAATACAACACAATACAATACAACACAATACAACACAATACAATACAACACAATACAACACAACACAACACAACACAACACAACACAATATAACATAACACAACATAACACAACACAACACAATACAACACAACACAATACAACACAATACAATACAACACAATACAACACAACACAACACAACACAACACAACACAATATAACATAACACAACACAACACAACACAACACAATACAACACAATACAACACAATACAACACAATACAACACAATACAACACAATACAACACAACACAATACAACACAACACAATACAACACAACACAATACAACACAACGCAATACAACACAACACAATACAACATAACACAATACAATACAACACAACACAATACAATACAATACAACACAACACAACACAACACAACACAATATAACATAACACAACACAACACAACACAATACAACACAATACAACACAATACAACACAACACAACACAACACAATACAACACAATACAATACAACACAACACAACACAATACAACACAATACAATACAACATAACACAACACAACACAATACAATACAACACAATACAACACAACACAACACAATACAACACAACACAATACAACACAATACAACACAACACAATACAACACAACACAACACAATACAACACAATACAACACAATACAACACAATACAATACAACATAACACAACACAATACAATACAACATAACACAACACAACACAACACAATACAACACAATACAACACAATACAATACAACATAACACAACACAATACAATACAACATAACACAACACAACACAATACAACACAATACAACACAACATAACACAACACAATACAACACAACACAATACAACACAATACAATACAACATAACACAATACAACACAACACAATACAACACAACACAATACAACACAACACAACACAACACAATACAACACAATACAACACAACATAACACAACACAATACAACACAACACAACACAACACAATACAACACAATACAACACAACATAACACAACACAATACAACACAACACAATACAACATAACACAACACAACACAATACAACATAACACAACACAATACAACACAACACAATACAACACAATACAATACAACACAACATAACACAACACAATACAACACAACACAATACAACATAACACAACACAACACAATACAACACAATACAACACAACATAACACAACACAACACAACACAACACAATACAACACAATACAATACAACATAACACAACACAATACAATACAACACAATACAACACAATACAACACAATACAACACAACACAACACAGCACAACACTATACAACACAATACAATACAATACAACACAACACAATACAACACAATACAACACAACACAATACAACACAAGACAACACAACACAATACAACACAATACAACACAATATAACATAACACAACACAATACAACACAACACAACACAATACAACACAACACAACACAATACAACACAACACAACACAATACAACACAATACAACACAACACAATACAACACAATACAACACAACACAATACAACACAACACAACACAACACAATACAATACAACACAACACAACACAACACAACACAATACAACACAACACAACACAATACAACACAACACAACACAACACAATACAACACAAGACAATACAACACAATACAACACAACACAATACAACACAACACAATACAACACAACACAATATAACATAACACAACACAACACAACACAACACAATACAACACAACACAACACAACACAACACAATACAATACAACACCACACAATACATTAAAAACATATGTTGTGATGTACCTCTTGGTCTGGGGTAGCTGTCTGACAGGTATGGTTCCCGAAGGGCCAGGCTGACCATCGTCGGGGTACTGTCCTTCTAACAGACCAGTGACCTCAGCATTACCCTCTGGCTCTGTACCATCTGTCAGGGCACGACACAAATCAATCAAGCAATTTTTGATCAAGACTAAAGGACGTTGGCAAGGAAACATTCCCTAGTAGGACGAAACACAGAGAGGAAGTAGAATCAGAGGGGGGAGAGAGAGGAAGTAGAATCAGAGGGGGGAGAGAGAGAGGAAGTAGAATCAGAGGGGGGAGAGAGAGGAAGTAGAATCAGAGGGGGGAGAGAGAGAGGAAGTAGAATCAGAGGGGGGAGAGAGAGGAAGTAGAATCAGAGGGGGGAGAGAGAGAGGAAGTAGAATCAGAGGGGGGAGAGAGAGGAAGTAGAATCAGAGGGGGGAGGTCCATCATCCTCTGGCCATACCAGCTAGAAGTTCAGCTACGGAAGTCAGCACGCCATGACGTATTCAATCTAAAATAACTAGACTGAGCTGGATCTGTATCTGGTAAACTGGCACTGCATGTTTAAAAGTAAGTGACCCCATGATGTTTTAAATATCAGGAGGGTACATGATCACATGTGTATCCTTAATCCTACAGGACATGCAGTAAATCCTACAGCAAATACTCCACGAATACAGAAGCACACGACTGTTTGATCAGCTGGAGATGACTGTGTGGTCGAAACTAGTGCACTACCCTATGGGCCCTGGTCAAAACTAGTGCACTACATAGGGAATAGTGAGCCATTTGGTACGCAGAGATGACTATTTGATCAGCTGGAGCTGACTGTATGGTTGAAACTAGTGCACTACCCCAATGGGTCCCGGTCAAAACTAGTGCACTACCCCAACGGGCCCCGGTCGAAACTAGTGCACTACCTCAATGGGCCCTGGCCGAAACTAGTGCACTACCCTATGAGCCCTGGTCGAAACTAGTGCACTACCCCAATGGGCCCTGGTCGAAACTAGTGCACTACCCTATGGGCCCTGGTCGAAACTAGTGCACTACCTTATGGGCCCTGGTCGAAACTAGTGCACTACCCTATGGGCCCTGGTCGACACTAGTGCACTACCCTATGGGCCCTGGTCGACACTAGTGCACTACCCTATGGGCCCTGGTCGACACTAGTGCACTACCCTATGGGCCCTGGTCGACACTAGTGCACTACCCTATGGGCCCTGGTCGACACTAGTGCACTACCCTATGGGCCCTGGTCGACACTAGTGCACTACCCTATGGGCCCTGGTCGACACTAGTGCACTACCCTATGGGCCCTGGTCGACACTAGTGCACTACCATATGGGCCCTGGTCGACACTAGTGCACTACATCGGGAATAGTGAGCCATTTGGTATGCAGACATCTCCAATCACAATCTGCTCTTACTGTTTACAACAGAGTGTTTGTTTTCAAGGCCGTACCTAGAGCTGCTTTATTGGCCAAGACGAGATCAGACGTGGTGACTGTCTTCTTCCTCTTCTTCACTTTCAGCCCGAACATCCCCTTCCCCTTCCTGTAGACAACATTAGACATGAGACCCCTTACACTTCCTGTAGACAACATTAGACATGAGACCCCTTACACTTCCTGTAGACAACATTAGACATTAGACACCTTCCCCTTCCTGTAGACAACATTAGACATGAGACCCCTTCCCCTTCCTGTAGACAACATTAGACATGAGACCCCTTCCCCTTCCTGTAGACAACATTAGACATTAGACACCTTCTGCTTCCTGTAGACCACATTAGACCTGAGAACCCTTCCCCTCCCTGTAGACCACATTAGACCTGAGAACCCTTCCCCTTCCTGTAAAGAACATTAGACATTAGAACCCTTCCCCTTCCTGTAGACCACATTAGACATTAGAACCCTTCCCCTTCTTGTAAAGAACATTAGACATTAGAACCCTTCCCCTTCCTGTAGACCACATTAGACATTAGAACCCTTCCCCTTCCTGTAAAGAACATTAGACATTAGAACCCTTCCCCTTCCTGTAGACCACATTAGACATTAGAACCCTTCCCCTTCCTGTAAAGAACATTAGACATTAGAACACTTCCCCTTCCTGTAAAGAACATTAGACCTGAGAACCCTTCCCCTTCCTGTAAAGAACATTAGACCTGAGAACCCTTCCCCTTCCTGTAAAGAACATTAGACATTAGAACCCTTCCCCTTCCTGTAGACCACATTAGACATTAGAACCCTTCCCCTTCCTGTAAAGAACATTAGACCTGAGACCCCTTCCCCTTCCTGTAAAGAACATTAGACCTGAGATCCCTTCCCACTCTCACTCATGAACAGCAGTACACCTTAATCACACATAATACACACATGTTACCTGAATACATGAACACAAGGCTAATTCACAGGATGGAATACAGCAGGAAGACCTGATATGTTTGTAAATCCTATGATTCTCAACATTTTTTACTCAGCTAAATGTTATTAATTTGATTTATTTAACCTTTATTTAACCAAGAAGGGCTCATTGAGATTAAAGTCTCTTTTTCAAGAGCGCGCTGGCCAAGATAGGCAGCACCAAGTCATTACAAAAAGATTACAGACAGACAACATGAAAAATTACAAGTAATCTAGTAAAAACCATTGAATTCACAAGAGTATAAAACAGCAAATTAGAAACATTGACAGGTCAGGGAATCAGCCTCAAGATCCTTCATCAGTGATTTAAAAACACCAATCGGGACAAGTTCTTCCAGTTTAAAAGTATTTTGTAAGGTGTTCTAAGACGATGGTGCAGAGGACATAAAAGCCCTTTTAACAAATTCAGTTCTGACGTTTGGAGCAGTTAGCAGGATAAAGTCCAGCGAACGAAGAGAGTACCCACCACATTTCTGAACAATAAAAATGCCCAAATAAAAACGTAGTAAACCCAAAATGGCTTTGTAAATAAAAGTATACCAGTGACTGAGTCTACGAGTGACTAGAGAAGGCCAGCCAACCCTGTTATACAAAGTGCAGTGGTGCGTAAGGGTTTTGCAGTTTAAAATAAATCTCAAAGTGCCATGGTAAAGAGTGTCAATTGATCTCAAACACTGAATGGAAGCATTCATATATAAAATATCCCCATAGTCTAGTAAAGGCATAAATGTAGCTGATACTAGCCTCCTTCTGGCTTCAAAAGAAAAACAGGCCTTATTCCTAAAATAAAATCCCAATTTCAGCTTCAATTCTTTTGTAAGTTGTTGAATATGCAAATTAAAAGAGAGGCTGTCATCAATTAAAATTCCAATATATTTATATGAGGTTACAACCTCAATCTCCTTGCCCTGACAGGTAGTAATAGGCGAAAGGTTCAGAGGTCTATTTCTTGCATTAGAAAACACCATTAGTTTAGTTTAGTTTTGTCAGTATTGAGGATAAGCTTCAATTGACACAAGGTATGTTGAACAGTATAAAAAGCAGTTTGCAAGTTCTGGGAAGCTTTTGAAAGAGACGAGGCACAACAGTAAATAACAGTATCATCAGCATAAAAATGAAGTTGTGCATTTTGGACATTTTTGTTTAAATCAGAGAGGACCAAGTACAGCGCCTTGGGGCACACCATTCAGGACAGACAATTTAGCAGACATAAGCCCATCAAATTGAGTGCACTGAGTTCTATCAGACAGTTAGCAAACCATGCAACTTCATGCTCCGAAAGACCTACACTCGACAATCTCTGCCTTAGTATAGCATGATCAACTGTATCAAAAGCCTTAGAGAGATCAATAAAAAGTGAGACACAGTGCTGTTTTTTTGTCAATGGCTTCAGTGATATCATTTAAAACCTTAATGTCTGTGGTAATTGTGCTATGCTTCTTCCTGAAGCCTGATTGGTACATTGATAAAATAGAGTTAGTAAATAAAAACTTGTTTAGCTGTTCACTTACAAGGGTTTCAAGGGGTGACAGCTTTGAGATTGGCCTATAATTATTTAAGAGTTGGATCTCCCCCTTTTAAAAGTGGTAGAACAAATGCTGATTTCCATATCTTTGGAATTTCATTACATTCCAGGGTTAGATTGAACAGAGATGTAAGTGGTTCAGTGTCAAGTCCTGACCTTAGTTCCTTTTTTATGTCCTTTTTTATGTCTCTATTTTGGTTTGGTCAGGGCGTGAGTTGGGGTGGGCATTCTATGTTTTGTATTTCTATGTGTTTGGCCTGGTATGGTTCCCAATCAGAGGCAGCTGTCTATCGTTGTCTCTGATTGAGAACCACACTTAGGTAGCCTGTTCCCACCTGTGTTTGTGGGTAGTTATTTTCTGTTTAGTGTGTTTTGCACCTAGTGGAGCTGTTTCAGTTGTTCTTTTGTTACGTTGTATTTAGTGTTCAGTTCTATTTAATAAATGACGAACACGTACCACGCTGCACCTTGGTCCTCACCTTCTTCCACCAACAGTCATTACTTTCAGCTATGAAATCAGCTGCCAGATTTAAGAGGCAGGGATCCAAATCATCAGGACCTGACCTTTTAAATAGTGCACCTGGTTCAACTAATCAAGGGCTTGATGATGAGTTGAGTAGTCAAATCAAAAGTGCTAGTGCTGGGATGGAATAAACCTGTACATCACTGGGGGTACCCCATACTGGGCTGGAATAAACCTGTACATCCCTGGGGGTACCCCATACTGGGCTGGAATAAACCTGTACATCCCTGGGGGTACCCCATACTGGGCTGGAATAAACCTGTACATCCCTGGGGGTACCCCATACTGGGCTGGAATAAACCTGTACATCCCTGGGAGTACACCATGACGGGATTTGAGAAACACTGTTCGAACTAACATAGCAATTTGCAGAGGTCGAAAGTTGTTGTTTTTAAGATCTTACCTGTGTGTGGCTGGACTGCCACTGTGACCTGATGGATCCTTATCCATTTTGACAGGACAAGGCACACTCCCCCGACAGCTGATAACTGAGATATTAACACACTATCCCGATTCCTATCCTAATGCTTCCAATAACACTACGTTTTATTAAAATAGTACTCTCTGATACACTGTCTGAACAAAAGTGTTTGACTGCTCTCTGTCTCACAATACACCTTCCAGTTCCTCCTGTCCACTCAGCCAATCAGTCACTCTTGTATCCTCCCTTGTTTGACTTTCAGTGGTTTGAATTTCCTTCCTGCATAATTATCCTGCTTATTGATATTGCCCTGCATATTGATATTACCCTGCATATTGATATTACCCTGCATATTGATATTACCCTGCATAATGATATTGCCCTGCATATTGATATTACCCTGCATATTGATATTACCCTGCATATTGATATTACCCTGCATATTGATATTACCCTGCATATTGATATTACCCTGCATATTGATATTATCCTACTTGAGCCCCTCTCTCCCCAGTTCACATAGAGTAAATGACTGAACCAATGGGACAGTGTTGAATCCTATAGCTTTTATAGTCTCTCTGTTGAGTCTCTCTATTGAGTTTCTCTATTGAGTCTCTCTATTGAGTTTCTCTATTGAGTTTCTCTATTGAGTTTCTCTGTTGAGTTTCTCTATTGAGTTTCTCTATTGAGTTTCTCAGTTGAGTCTTTATTGAGTTTCTGTACTGAGTATCTATTGAGTCTCTCTATTGAGTCTCTCTATTGAGTTTCTCTATTGAGTTTCTCTATTGAGTTTCTCTATTGAGTTTCTCAGTTGAGTCTTTATTGAGTTTCTGTACTGAGTATCTATTGAGTTTCTCTATTGAGTTTCTCAGTTGAGTTTCTCTATTGAGTTTCTCAGTTGAGTCTCTCTATTGAGTCTCTCTATTCAGTTTCTCTATTCAGTTTCTTTATTGGAAAGTCGAACAATGATCTCGACACGTAGACAAAATAATCCGATTCAGTAAATATTTTTAAAATGTACATAGGATTGTCTATAGAGGGCCTGTTTCCCGCGTCCAGATTAAGCCTGCGCTAAAAAAAGATAGAACATTTAAATTGTGATTCTCCATTGAGCATACATTGTTTTTGTCCAGGTCAAGTCTAAGCATGTAATCTGTGTCCGGGAAGCCACAAACACTTATACAACTATGCCTCATATTGACACATACTGCCACATGTACTGTACGTTGTACGTTTGTTAGAAGAAGGTGAAACAAACAACTTACTTGGGTTTGGCCTCCATTGGATTGTTTTAGGAAGGGTTGCAGTTTCTCTCTCAGTCGGAAATTGGACCGTTCAAGCACACGGACATCGTCGTTAGACGAGGCGATATGAGCTAGAAGAACAGCGTCTAGACCGACTCGTAGCTGGAGTTTTATTGGCTGGTGCCATGCTCTTTCCGGAGAACAGAAAACAGACAGACTGTAGCTTGAGGTGACCCTAGACTTTAGGATTATTTGCTCATGAATCATTTCATAATCTGATCTGGTTTTATCACTGGGAACAGCTTTACTTTCAAACTCCCAATTGTTTAAAACAATTCCCCCCCCCAAGTGTAATTTGCATTTACAGTAAATGTATACCTACCTGGTTGTTTACAAGAAGACATTGTGAAACTATCACCAGCCTTACAGTATGTGTTCTATATATATCAATAGAATATCAATTGGCAGCAGTCCACCTGAAGATGTTTACACAATGTGGGGAACAGGATCCAGAAACTGGCAGTGAACACACCTCCTTGGTAAACAGAGCTCGACTCACATGCAGACCTGACAGTCTCCATCTGCATAGTGCACACAAAGGTGTCATTCAATGAATATCTGACATCTTAACACGAGGGACAGACAGGTTGTTTTTTGGTAACGTGATCACACGTAGCTTTATTGTCTGTAGTATTTTAATAAATATATTGAAAACACAAATATAAAACACAACATGCAACAACCAAAATCACTGGTGAAGGTACCGATTGGATGGTTTTAGACTTGTTGAACAAATGTTTGGTAGACATGCTCGGGTATGAATGTTGTAGCGGTGCAGCTTATGTTGGAGAAGAGATCCTTCCTCAGATCATTGAGATCATCTAGGTTGGTTGTCTTGTCAAAGAGAGCGCAGGTGTCTCTCAAAGCAATGTGAAAAATTGACAAATTCAGATTGAGGTGTCAAAATGATTCAGCTGCCATAGAAACAAAGGCATCGGTGACCTCTGGAAAGGACATCTACGCTGTCTTTTTTGCCCAGGTCACAACCTTGTCGATACCAAAAAAAACAACCCACAGCTTTATGGGTTAAGATGGATGAACAGCCCAGTAAGGAGGAGAATGATATCTGTATGTGTTCCAATTATAATGGTCTGTGTACCTTTTTGAAAAGGGTATCTCCATCTTCAGATCCATCTTCACACTTTCTGTGTCAACATCTTCAGATCCATCTTCACACCTTCTGTGTCAGCATGTATGAAAAGCTTCCTGTTTTATTATTAGGGTTTCTGTGAAAGTCAAGTTCACAATCATGGAATGGGTAATCAATCAATGTTCCTAGCTGAGTGTGCCGAGGAATGGTAAATATCCGCTTGAGTCAGATTCTGTACATGGAGGTAAGTGGATCTAGTGTTTATTTCCAACAGCGGGTTACCATTGATGGTTAGCCCTAAGTTGAATAGGGTTGGTAGAACGCAGGGGTGTCTTCCATCCGATAGCCAGGAGCAACGTTCAGTCATACAGAAACCTTTGTGGTTCTTGCCAGAATCACCATGGCAGACTCAGTTCTCACCTTGCAAGCTTCAGGAATAGTCTGCCCGGATGCCATTTGCACCGGGTCGAAAGACAAGGCGTGTTGGTCTGGCTGCGCCAAAGACCAAAGAACTTGAGTTTATTTATTTATTTATTTTTACAGGGACAGTGCACATTAATCAACGTTTCAGTAAAAGTGCCGGTTTTAGCCAGCCGGCTAATTTTCAACCGCAGTCCCTGGGCAGGTTATTCAAAACAATTACAATATAGACAATAGCAGCATAGAACAAGCAAGACATAGCAACATAGGACAAGCAAGACATAGCATACAGACAGCGCAACATAGGACAAGCAAGACGCAGCATACAGACATAGCAACATAAAACATAGGACAAGCAAGACGCAGCATACAGACAGAGCAACATAGGACAAGCAAGACGCAGCATACAGACATAGCAACATAGGACAAGCAAGACATAGCATACAGACAGCGCAACATAGGACAAGCAAGACGCAGCATACAGACATAGCAACATAGGACAAGCAAGACATAGCATACAGACAGCGCAACATAGGACAAGCAAGACGTAGCATACAGACAGAGCAACATAAAACAAAAAGCAGCAAGACAAAATTCATAAAAGCAACAAAGTGTTTCCACACCTCACAAGCTACAGACAACAGACAACATGGAAAGTGGCAATACACAGCTAGGGACCATGTTCACAAATCTGATTGACCTTTAGCCATGTCTTCAAGCATTTTGTGAAAGTGTGATATGTGGTGCAGTTATGTGTGTCTGATGGCAGTGTATTCCAGACATGGGAAGCTCTCACAGAGAATGCAGATTTACTAAAGGTGCTTTTCCTTAGGGGAACTATACAGTCACCTCTCATGGCAGACCTTGTGGATCTGCTGCCATATGTCTGGGTTTTCTGTTTAACAAAAATATTGAGTGGAGGGGGAGCCAGGCCATTTAGGATACTGAATATAAGACATGCGTCGGTGTATTGCACAAGATTTTCCCAACTCAAGAGCTCATGCTTTCTAAGGATGTGACAATGATGATGGCTATTGGGCTTCCTATCAAGCACTTTGAGAGCCTGTTTGTAGACAGACTGAATAGGTTTTAATGTTGTACAGCAAGCTTGGGCCCAACTAGTCAAGCAGTATGTTAAGTGGGGGAGTATCATAGATTTGAAGTACAATTTTGCTACCTCTGTAGTCAAACAATTTCGTATAAATCGGAAATTAGCTAGGTTGAATTTGGTTATTTGAATGACCTTTTTCACATGCTTTTTAAAAGAGAGGTTGGAATCAAGTATGATGCCAAGGTACTTAAAATCGGATACCACCTGGAGCTTCTCCCCTGACACATAGACATCTGGCTCAGTAGCATCTGTTGCCCTCTTTGTGAAGAACATGCAAACAGTTTTTTTCACATTGAGATGCAAACACGAGTCACTGAGCCACTTTGTAACCTGGACCATTACAGTAGTGAGTTCTTGTGCAGCTTGTTGTTTGCTCTTTGCATGCACATATATCACTGTATCATCTGCAGACATTTGAACTTCAGACCCAGTACAGACAGAAGGCAGATCATTAATGTACAGGCTGAACAGGAGGGGCCCCAGTATTGACCCTTGGGGCACGCCCACATCATAGCTACGAGTGGGCGACAGCTCATTGCTCACTCTGACACACTGAGTTCTGCCTTCAAGGTATGATTCCTTCCATCTCAAGGCATCAGGGGAAAATTTGAACTTGGACAATTTTGTGATGAGAATCTCATGGTTAACAGTATCAAAAGCCTTCCGTAGGTCCAGAAACACAGCCCCAACAGCACCCCCTTTGTCCATCTTGGACTTCACATTTTCCAGAAGAAAGCAGTTGGCCGTTTCTGTGGAGTGTTTCGCTCTGAAGCCAAACTGCATGGAGTGTAATGTGAAGGGGCTGTTGTTGAGGTGGGCAATCAGTTGTTCTGCTACACACTTTTCAACAACCTTTGACACCACAGGTAGTATACTAATGGGCCTATAGTTACTCACGTCAGCAGGGTCGCCTGATTTAAAGATGGCCGTTATTATGGCCGACTTCCATACCCTTGGAAACACACCGAGACCAATAGATGTGTTGGTGACCTTAGTAATGGAGCCAATGGGTGACTCTCTGTAGTTTTTAAGAAAGGTAGAGTCCATCCCAAACACATCTTTGGCTTTAGAGTTCTTTAGTGAGCTAATCACCTTGTTCACCTTTGACTCAGAAACCTCCCTTATGATGAAGACAGCTTGAGCGTCATTCACTAGCACTGAGCTCAAGAAACCAGTGGAGGGGTTCTGTGTCAGTACCCTGACAGAGTCAATAAAGTAGGAATTGAAGGCTATTGCTATTTCGACTGCATCCTGTGTTAGATTGTTATTCACCATGATTTCTAGTATTTTTGCAGTGTTACTATGGTCTTTCCCTGTTAACTTTTTTAGATTCTCCCAGATCAATTTAGAATTTCCCTTTGCTTCACCAATTATGTTAATAAAAAAGTTTGCCTTGGACTGTCTGATTTCTTTCATCACCTTATTTCTCAACATGGTAAAACTACGTCTGCTCTAATTTAGATTTTAGGGCTATTTTTAGAGCATAATCTCGTTCCTTCATCAATTTCCAGATTTCTCCATTTAGCCAAGGAAGAGTGCTCTTTTGGCCAGGTTTGGATTTGATTTTCTTTAGGAAGCCATTTATTGTAGTCTGGATTGTGGATAGAAAAACCTGACTATCAGCTTCCACATCTGTATAGGACAAGAGATCATTCCAGTTTATTCCCTTAATTGCTTTTTCAAAATAGTTTAATTCACTCTTAGGTATTCTGAGTTGATCCGGCTTTCTAACAGTAGAGAGGTTAAACCTGCTCTTAGACAGCTTTCTGGTTATAAGTGTCAGATTATGATCAGACAGCCCAGTAACCATATTGAATGATTTTGTATTTATTTATTTATTTTACCTTTATTTAACCAGGTAGACTAGTTGAGAACAAGTTCTCATTTACAATTGCGACCTGGCCAAGATAAAGCAAAGCAGTTCGACACATACAACGACACAGAGTTACACATGGAGTAAAACAAACATACAGTATAAACAAGTCTATATACGATGTGAGCAAATGAGGTGAGATAAGGGAGGTAAAGGCAAAAAGGCCATGGTGGCAAAGTAAATACAATATAGCAAGTAAAACACTGGAATGGTAGATTTGCAATGGGAGAATGTGCAAAGTAGAAATAAAAATAATGGGGTGCAAAGGAGCAAAATAAATAAATAAATTAAATACAGTAGGGAAAGAGGTAGTTGTTTGGGCTAAATTATAGGTGGGATTTAGTCACTCTCTCTGGTTCATTACTGAACACCAAATCAATCTGTGTTTTAGAGCAACAAGTCACCCTGGTTGGCCCTTTAACTAGCTGTGTAAGGTCAAAGGTATTAGTGATCCGTTTGAGGGGTTTCCTACAACACTTGTCTTCATAATTAATATTAAAATCTCCCATTAAGATGACCTCTTTCCCAAAATCACATTCCCTAAGCATGGTATTAAACTGATCAAAAAACACACTTTTGGTGGAAGGTGGCCTATACATTCCAATGAGGGTAAAAGACATTTGGGGAGACAGTGTAACGTTCAGGCCGATACATTCTAGTTCATTATCACATGACCACTCAATTAGTTTACATCGGATATGTTCTTTAATGTAAATCATCACACCCCCTCCTCTTCCTTCAATCCTGTCTCTCCTGAAAACATTGTAGCCAGGCACAATCAAAGCAGCACATGGAGAGTGTCCATGGAGCCATGTCTCTGAGAGGCAGAGAAAGTCAAGGTTGGAGTCTGTGAGATGAGATGTTGAATTTGATCACTTTTTGGAATGACACTACGAATGTTCAAGTGCCCCCCTAGTAGTCCCTTGGGCTTAGCTCGTGGGTCCCTGATGACTCGAGAGTGATTGACACATTGAAAAAAGTTAAATTTTCTGTGTTTACTGACGGCTAGGTTTAGGCCGTTTTGTTTCATTTTGATTAGGGGCAGTTCGGTAGCGCAATTAACAATCCCTCCCGCCTGCACTGGATGCGGGGAACTAATTAAAATAGCTTGCGTACCAGAAACAGAGTCAGGGATCGCATATAGCGACTCTGATATGTTTGAAGAGTCAAAATCTATCCTGGAGCCGGGTGAGTCGAGAGAAACCATAGGACCATAGCACTGGCTTGGTGATATTGGGCCCAGGATTGAGTTGTACATCCCCGGAGAGCAGGAGGGTAATGAACAGGTAGTTTAACAGTTTCCGATAAATGTTGGACTTGTGTTTGTTACGCCTAAGCGGTTCAGTAGAATAAGGAGCGAGGTAGACTTGGCCATTATTCAGAACATTATGGTATGCTGTGTACTGTCTGCTCCCGTGGAACGGTGAACCAATGTGTTTGGTGTTGATATTCTCCGGTAGTAGACTGATTGTGTCATCCCAGCAAGGACCCACTGAGATTATCAGTAGAGCAGCTACATAACTGACAATCATGGCAGAGTACTGGAGATAAAACACATAATTGCGCTTAACTCTTGGAGTATGGTATCGAGTTCTACACCCAATCTTACCAAAATGTCCGCTCCCACATAGACTGTATGTGGGAGGTCTGCGACAACCAGTAGGTAGTGAGATACTTCCTTGGCTCCAATGCGGATTGATAGCGCACACACCTCTATAGCGGCGAGTGTCGTCTGGGGAGTCGTTCCCAGTGCAAGTCTGAACTTTTTCGGAACAAGGGAATGGCAGTTAGCCGTTTTCTAAATTGTGTTGAACATTTCCAAACTGATTGCGGATTTTTCCGACCAGCTTGCCAATATGGCATCCTCAACCATAGTGCCGTTTTGGCACACACCACCTATCAGAGGAGGTCGATAAGTGTCGGCTGGTGAACCACCCAAGCCACACAGGAAAACCTGTTCGGTTAAGTTCCGAGTTGAACGTGTCACCTTGTCATTTGCCACCGATGGTGAACTCATGACCAAGTTCACCGGGTGCTGACGTCGAACCCAAGTCGTTGCACAATGTATGGCATGTAGCCTTGGAAGAATGCGGTGAAGTCAACGGAGTTGGCATAGTTATTTGTGACCAGACTTGGCTGGTTTTTCCAATCCATTAGTGGTACCAAATGGTAAATTAAATCTATCCCAATCATCATTCGTTCAGTGTCAATGCTAGTCATGTACACAAGGTGGATCAGTGACACGCTTTCGAAGTTGCGTTTAAGTAGGAGACGCTTGGTTAGGGGCGAGGTAGCTTGAGTGAAACCTCGAAGATAACGTTTTTTTTTCTGCCCCTTTGAGTTCATCACAGTTTGAGATATGAGGGAAATAGTCAAACCCGAATCTATCAGAGGTCAAACAGTCCTCTAAGACTGCTTTAAGGAATGACCCGTTCGAGTTGGTTTTTCTCGTCATATCCCCAACAAAGTGGAGTGGGTTGGAGGAATGGAGGGCTTCTAGACAAAACCTGTAGGCTTGTGTCTAGAACGAGCGGACCCTGGACAGGGATTTGAGTGTGGGCGGGGGGTAATGGAAATGTTGACATCCTCGCGAATGGTGTGAATTTCGGCGGACTCGGTCTCCAACAGTTTTACGCCTAGTCATGATGACTTATCCTCCTCTTTCTCAAATTTCTTCCGCTGCATCTCTTATCAGAGCTTCGATATTGTTTCGGGTTAACGTTTAGATCTTGTTGAACACTTTGTTGCCCTTGTTAGGCTTGATACCCTTGTGTCCTCACCCTTTGTGAGGGTTAGGTGCAGAGACGTAGCGGCCAGGTCGATCTCAATGCGACATGTTAGGTTAGACAGTAGGGCCCAAGTAGTTAATGAAGTTGGGAGACATGTTTGACAGAAACAGTTGTTTGAATGGTAATAGGTCTTCCAATCCTGTTTCAGTAATCATGCCAAAGTAAACTGAACGAAGCCTATTATTTCGAGCTTGTTTGATATTGTTAATCAACGAGCTGTCGTGTTTGCGAGTCGCAGAACCACTGAATTCTATTTTCAAAACCGTGGCAGGTTTAGCGTAGTCATTTTGCACGTGTTGCTCTTGTAGGCGGATGTCTGTTGGATGTTCGCTTCAATAGGTAAGACTGTCGGCATTCGTAGGGTTTTGGTAGACATCCAAGGTGTCCTCTATGTCTGCTAAGAACGTATCAGTGTCGGTTGGCTTTCCTGGAATGGTGTCAAAGAGGCTGACGTTTTTACGATTTTGTCAAGGCGTTCCTCGCTGAGTGAGCGGGGAGCATCTGCAACGTCCCGTGGGGACTTGTGGGCCGAAAGGCCAAGAGGAAAAGCCAAGCTTTGGTTGTGTTGGCGAGGAGGCGCCATGTCACTGTGGGCCGAATGACCAACACCAACAGGAAGACACTGAGGGACCCCTAAAAGAGAGGTGGAGTCTGAAATCTGTCGTCTACATTACCTCGTACCCTGAGCTCCGGTGAGCTAGATTGCTTGGTTTGATTGTCCCGCGATAACGCCTGACTGTTCTGGAGTTCCTCCAGATGATACCTAACGCATCGCAGAGTCCACCTGGGAGTTGAGGATGTTTATTTTAGACACGTAGGTGTCTCACTTGCTCCGCTCAGCCTCATACTTCTCTGTCATGGTTTGCAGGGAGAGTGTGGAGCGAGAGATCCAGTGCTGATAGGTCATGTTTTCCAACTTTCTCACCTGGTCTTTCTCATTCTTCCTTAAATCAGTGACTTCAAGGAGTTCTGCTGTTTTGAAATCTAACTTGGTCATTGTGTTCATTAACTGATCGTCTTTGATCTCTAGCTTTTGGAATAGAACATTATTGCATTGATTCAAAAACCGTTTGCAGGGCATCGAGTTGCTCGCCCCTGTTTTTAGCTAGCTCGTCAGATTCATCTAGTTTTGCGTGGACTTCATCGTATCTAGTTTTGGCTAAAACGAGTTGTTCCTGTAGAATACGGACTTGGTCAATAGTTTGTTTGAGCTCTTTGTCATAAGTGCTAGTCAAATCTTTGAATTGATCTGTTCTCAAACGCAGTTTACTCGGCTAGCAGCAGCTTGTCTTTTTTGGCTTTTATCGCCAACTTCCTGGTTCTCTCCACCTGTCCCTTGAAATTCACAGCTTCCTGCTCGTGCCTCTGCTGGTGCACTGAGGTATTGGACCACTGTCCATCTCTGCAGGTGGGCATAGTTTAGGGTTAAACTGGAGAGAATATTCACAATGTCTGCGCCTGATGGTCTATTTTGGAGAGCGTCTGTTGCAATTTCTGCATTTTTATCCGCTTAATGCATCAAAATCTAACATTTTCAGCCCCTCGGCATAGTTAGGATTTGCATTGCTGCTGAGGTCAGCGATCAATCTTTCCGTGGGTGAGGATTCACTTATTAGCGGGCTGATAGCTTGCTCATTATTATGATTATCAGTTATTTCAATTTCTGTGAAGTTTGGGTTTTGAGTTGGAAGCTGCAAATACGATTTCAATCAGTTTATAAAGTCAATGAATCATCAAGACTGGGCCAGTAATGTGGAAGTTGGGCTATCAATAAACTTGCAAAAGCAGATTTCATTGATTAATCCATTTGAATGATAAATCAAACCCCTATTTGGAAATTAAACTGTAATTAACTGTAATTAACTGTAAGTTAATGGGGAAAAGTTTAACAATGTCTCATTGGTTGGAACAAATCAGTTTGGGTATTATCCCAATAAACGACCTGAAATGTAGTATGGAAATGTAACTTATGTATTAAATTGAACGAGACAATCAGTTGAGATTTGTTGAATACCATACAGTGTAACCTGAATTATTTAAAAACAATTACTGGTGATTCTTAACCAGAGGTCACAAGCTGAAATCACACGGGATTCCCGCCCGGCGTGGTATTTCACTTTGAACAAAAGGGAAAACAAAAATGGCTGCTCCCCCTTTGTTAGCTTAGCATGCTTTGTTAGCTTAGCATCCCTTTGTTAGCTTAGCATCCCTTTGTTAGCTTAGCATCCCTTTGTTAGCTTAGCATCCTTTGTTAGCTTAGCATCTGGTGCGATGCTTAGCTTCACTTGTACAGGATTTCCGCTTCCAAGCACAAGGGAAAGTTCCCTTCAACAAGGGAACAGGTTTGTAGAGAGATAATGACTTCGCTTCGGTCAAACAAATATATATATACTCAAATTTCCGTAATGGTGGGCTCATATGTCCTCTGCTCTAGAAATGACTTATGACCGAGTCTAATAGCTCTTGAAAGTGATAGACAGAAATTACAGTATGTTGGGCCCAACTAGTATTATTCCCAGAATGCATTGGCTGGTAAATAAATCCCCTAGTTCGTGTCATTCAGTAAATTCATATACAACACAGGATTGGTTCTCTCCCTACCAGTATCTGGGTGAAAAAGGAAAGTCACACACACGCCCCTATCAACAATAATCCTGCCTGTAGCAGGATACACCAACACCTATTATTGGTGTATAAGTATCTTGCTACGCAATTGGCATGGAATTACCCCAAACGTGAGGACTAGTTTTATTTTAGACATCTCACACGGGGCGCCATATATGTCGTGACTTTGTATTGACTAATGTGACGACTGCTCTTCATCGAATGATGAACTGTTTATAATTACGTGATTTAATTAATCAGATAATCATTAACTCAGTAACCTGGGGGACCATGGGAAGAGTTTGTTTTGATTGAGTTTCCATTCCCAAAATGAACTCAAAGACTATCAGAATATCCATTTTTACAGCAAACGCTAATTCATTAATTTCCTCTACAGTCTCATCCTGACCGAGAATCTGCACAAACCCGAATCCCACTAAATGAATCTGCACAAACCTAAATTAAAAACTAAATGATTCCGTACCAATTGAGTTATTCATTTGTTTACTAAGCTAAAATGGTAATATAAAAATATATATATAATATAAGATACACAAACACACGGTTTAGGACTTAGTACAATGAAACAGGTCCCTGGCGGGCCAAAAACAATATGACATGTGTTACAGAAGATGGGGATTTAAAAAGAGAGAGACAGAGAGAGAGAGAGAGAGAGTAAAGCACACTTGGATACATTTGTAAACTATGCCTAGTTTAACCCTAACACCTTGCCCCGAACTGCCGCTCTTATGGGTCAGCATATAATGATGTAATTACTTGTGGAAGGTCTCTGATGGGGTGTCTCTTCATGGACCGAGTTCACCCTTCTACTCTGATGTCAGCACCTCTTTGGTTACCAGGTGTAAGTCTCTGATTGTCCACAAGATGTCAGTGTCCTTCTTCTTAGCGGTCTGTTACCTCTGCTTTGTTCTGAAAAGGGGGTCTTCTGAGTACAGTCAGCCATGTAGATCAGGGCTCCTGGGTACGGTGAGCAGTGTAGATCAGGGCTCCTGAGTACAGTCAGCCATGTAGATCAGGGCTCCTGAGTACAGTCAGCCATGTAGATCAGGGCTCCTGAGTACAGTCAGCCATGTAGATCAGTGCTCCTGATTACAGTCAGCCATGTAGATCAGGGCTCCTGAGTACAGTCAGCCATGTAGATCAGAGCTCCTGAGTACAGTCAGCCATGTAGATCAGGGCTCCTGAGTACAGTCAGCCATGTAGATCAGAGCTCCTGAGTACGGTCAGCCTTGTAGATCAGAGCTCCTGAGTACGGTCAGCCTTGTAGATCAGGGCTCCTGAGTACGGTCATTCTTGTAGATCAAGAGTCCTGAATACGGTCAGACGTGTAGATCAGGGCTCTTGAGTACAGTCAGCCTTGTAGATCAGGGCTCCTGAGTACAGTGAGCCGTGTAGATCAGGGCCCCTGAATAGGGTCAGACTTGTAGATCAGGGCTCCTGAGTACAGTCAGCCATGGAGATCAGGGCTCCTGAGTACAGTCAGCCATGGAGATCAGAGCTCCTGAGTACGGTCAGCCTTGTAGATCAGGGCTCCTGAGTACGGTCATTCTTGTAGATCAAGAGTCCTGAATACGGTCAGACGTGTAGATCAGGGCTCTTGAGTACAGTCAGCCTTGTAGATCAGGGCTCCTGAGTACAGTGAGCCGTGTAGATCAGGGCCCCTGAATAGGGTCAGACTTGTAGATCAGGGCTCCTGAGTACAGTCAGCCATGGAGATCAGGGCTCCTGAGTACAGTCAGCCATGGAGATCAGAGCTCCTGAGTACGGTCATCCTTGTAGATCAGGGCTCCTGAGTACGGTCATTCTTGTAGATCAGGGCTCCTGAATACAGTCAGCCATGGAGATCAGAGCTCCTAAGTACGGTCAGCCTTGTAGATCGGGGCTCCTGAGTACGGTCATTCTTGTAGATCAGGGCTCCTGAATACGGTCAGACTTGTAGATCAGGGCTCCTGAGTACAGTCAACCATGTAGATCAGGGCTCCTTTGTACAGTCAGCCATGTAGCTCAGTGCTCATGAGTACAGTCAGCCATGTAGATCAGGGCTCCTGAGTACAGTCAGCCATGGAGATCAGTGCTCCTGAGTACTGTGAGCCGTGTAGATCAGGGCTCCTGAGTACAGTCAGCCATGTAGATCAGTGCTCCTGAGTACAGTCAGCCATGGAGATCAGGGCTCCTGAGTACAGTCAGCCTTGTAGATAAGAGCTCCTGAGGACAGTCAGCCATGTAGATCAGGGCTCCTGAGTACAGTCAGCCTTGTAGATCAGGGCTCCTGAGTACAGTCAGCCATGGAGAACAGGGATCCTAAGTACAGTCAGCCTTGTAGATCAGAGCTCCTGAGTACAGTCAGCCATGTAGATCAGGGCTCCTGAGTACAGTCAGCCATGTAGCTCAGTGCTCCTGAGTACAGTCAGCCATGTAGATCAGAGCTTCTGAGTACAGTCAGCCATGTATATCAGGGCTCCTTTGTACAGTCAGCCATGTAGTTCAGTGCTCATGAGTACAGTCAGCCATGTAGATCAGGGTTCCTGAGTACAGTCAGCCATGGAGATCAGTGCTCCTGAGTACGGTGAGCCGAGGAGATCAGGGCTCCTGAGTACAGTCAGCCATGTAGATCAGTGCTACTGAGTACACTCAGCCATGGAGATCAGGGCTTCTGAGTACAGTCAGCCATGTAGATCAGGGCTCCTGAGTACAGTCAGCCTTGTATATCAGAGCTCCTGAGGACAGTCAGCCATGTAGATCAGGGCTCCTGAGTACAGTCAGCCTTGTAGATCAGAGCTCCTTGAGTACAGTCAGCCATGTAGATCAGGGCTCCTGAGTACAGTCAGCCATGGAGATCAGTGCTCCTGAGTACAGTCAGCCATGGAGATCAGGGCTCCTGAGTACAGTCAGCCATGTAGATCAGGGCTCCTGAGTACAGTCAGCCGTGTAGATCAGGGCCCCTGAATACGGTCAGACGTGTAGATCAGGGCTCTTGAGTACAGTCAGCCTTGTAGATCAGGGCTCCTGAGTACAGTGAGCCGTGTAGATCAGGGCCCCTGAATAGGGTCAGACTTGTAGATCAGGGCTCCTGAGTACAGTCAGCCATGGAGATCAGGGCTCCTGAGTACAGTCAGCCATGGAGATCAGAGCTCCTGAGTACGGTCAGCCTTGTAGATCAGGGCTCCTGAGTACGGTCATTCTTGTAGATCAAGAGTCCTGAATACGGTCAGACGTGTAGATCATGGCTCTTGAGTACAGTCAGCCTTGTAGATCAGGGCTCCTGAGTACAGTGAGCCGTGTAGATCAGGGCCCCTGAATAGGGTCAGACTTGTAGATCAGGGCTCCTGAGTACAGTCAGCCATGGAGATCAGGGCTCCTGAGTACAGTCAGCCATGGAGATCAGAGCTCCTGAGTACGGTCAGCCTTGTAGATCAGGGCTCCTGAGTACGGTCATTCTTGTAGATCAGGGCTCCTGAATACAGTCAGCCATGGAGATCAGAGCTCCTAAGTACGGTCAGCCTTGTAGATCGGGGCTCCTGAGTACGGTCATTCTTGTAGATCAGGGCTCCTGAATACGGTCAGACTTGTAGATCAGGGCTCCTGAGTACAGTCAACCATGTAGATCAGGGCTCCTTTGTACAGTCAGCCATGTAGCTCAGTGCTCATGAGTACAGTCAGCCATGTAGATCAGGGCTCCTGAGTACAGTCAGCCATGGAGATCAGTGCTCCTGAGTACTGTGAGCCGTGTAGATCAGGGCTCCTGAGTACAGTCAGCCATGTAGATCAGTGCTCCTGAGTACAGTCAGCCATGGAGATCAGGGCTCCTGAGTACAGTCAGCCTTGTAGATAAGAGCTCCTGAGGACAGTCAGCCATGTAGATCAGGGCTCCTGAGTACAGTCAGCCTTGTAGATCAGGGCTCCTGAGTACAGTCAGCCATGGAGAACAGGGATCCTAAGTACAGTCAGCCATGTAGATCAGGGCTCCTGAGTACAGTCAGCCATGGAGATCAGAGCTCCTGAGTACAGTCAGCCATGTAGATCAGTGCTCCTGAGTACAGTCGGCCATGGAGATCAGGGCTCCTGAGTACAGTCAGACTTGTAGATCAGGGCTCCTGAGTACAGTCAGCCATGTAGATCAGTGCTCTTGAGTACAGTCAGCCATGGAGATCAGGGCTCTTGAGTACAGTCAGCCATGTAGATCAGGGCTCCTGAGTACAGTCAGCCTTGTAGATCAGAGCTCCTGAGTACAGTCAGCCATGTAGATCAGGGCTCCTGAGTACAGTCAGCCATGTAGATCAGAGCTCCTGAGTACAGTCAGCCATGTAGATCAGGGCTCCTGAGTACAGTCAGCCATGTAGATCAGAGCTCCTGAGTACGGTCAGCCTTGTAGATCAGAGCTCCTGTGTACGGTCAGCCTTGTAGATCAGGGCTCCTGAGTACGGTCATTCTTGTAGATCAAGAGTCCTGAATACGGTCAGACGTGTAGATCAGGGCTCTTGAGTACAGTCAGCCTTGTAGATCAGGGCTCCTGAGTACAGTGAGCCGTGTAGATCAGGGCCCCTGAATAGGGTCAGACTTGTAGATCAGGGCTCCTGAGTACAGTCAGCCATGGAGATCAGGGCTCCTGAGTACAGTCAGCCATGGAGATCAGAGCTCCTGAGTACGGTCAGCCTTGTAGATCAGGGCTCCTGAGTACGGTCATTCTTGTAGATCAAGAGTCCTGAATACGGTCAGACGTGTAGATCAGGGCTCTTGAGTACAGTCAGCCTTGTAGATCAGGGCTCCTGAGTACAGTGAGCCGTGTAGATCAGGGCCCCTGAATAGGGTCAGACTTGTAGATCAGGGCTCCTGAGTACAGTCAGCCATGGAGATCAGGGCTCCTGAGTACAGTCAGCCATGGAGATCAGAGCTCCTGAGTACGGTCAGCCTTGTAGATCAGGGCTCCTGAGTACGGTCATTCTTGTAGATCAGGGCTCCTGAATACAGTCAGCCATGGAGATCAGAGCTCCTAAGTACGGTCAGCCTTGTAGATCGGGGCTCCTGAGTACGGTCATTCTTGTAGATCAGGGCTCCTGAATACGGTCAGACTTGTAGATCAGGGCTCCTGAGTACAGTCAACCATGTAGATCAGGGCTCCTTTGTACAGTCAGCCATGTAGCTCAGTGCTCATGAGTACAGTCAGCCATGTAGATCAGGGCTCCTGAGTACAGTCAGCCATGGAGATCAGTGCTCCTGAGTACTGTGAGCCGTGTAGATCAGGGCTCCTGAGTACAGTCAGCCATGTAGATCAGTGCTCCTGAGTACAGTCAGCCATGGAGATCAGGGCTCCTGAGTACAGTCAGCCTTGTAGATAAGAGCTCCTGAGGACAGTCAGCCATGTAGATCAGGGCTCCTGAGTACAGTCAGCCTTGTAGATCAGGGCTCCTGAGTACAGTCAGCCATGGAGAACAGGGATCCTAAGTACAGTCAGCCATGTAGATCAGGGCTCCTGAGTACAGTCAGCCATGGAGATCAGAGCTCCTGAGTACAGTCAGCCATGTAGATCAGTGCTCCTGAGTACAGTCGGCCATGGAGATCAGGGCTCCTGAGTACAGTCAGACTTGTAGATCAGGGCTCCTGAGTACAGTCAGCCTTGTAGATCAGAGCTCCTGAGTACAGTCAGCCATGTAGATCAGGGCTCCTGATTACAGTCAGCCATGTAGCTCAGTGCTCCTGAGTACAGTCAGCCATGTAGATCAGAGCTTCTGAGTACAGTCAGCCATGTAGATCAGGGCTCCTTTGTACAGTCAGCCATGTAGTTCAGTGCTCATGAGTACAGTCAGCCATGTAGATCAGGGTTCCTGAGTACAGTCAGCCATGGAGATCAGTGCTCCTGAGTACGGTGAGCCGAGGAGATCAGGGCTCCTGAGTACAGTCAGCCATGTAGATCAGTGCTACTGAGTACACTCAGCCATGGAGATCAGGGCTTCTGAATACAGTCAGCCATGTAGATCAGGGCTCCTGAGTACAGTCAGCCTTGTATATCAGAGCTCCTGAGGACAGTCAGCCATGTAGATCAGGGCTCCTGAGTACAGTCAGCCTTGTAGATCAGAGCTCCTTGAGTACAGTCAGCCATGTAGATCAGGGCTCCTGAGTACAGTCAGCCATGGAGATCAGTGCTCCTGAGTACAGTCAGCCATGGAGATCAGGGCTCCTGAGTACAGTCAGCCGTGTAGATCAGGGCTCCTGAGTACAGTCAGCCGTGTAGATCAGGGCCCCTGAATACGGTCAGACGTGTAGATCAGGGCTCTTGAGTACAGTCAGCCTTGTAGATCAGGGCTCCTGAGTACAGTGAGCCGTGTAGATCAGGGCCCCTGAATAGGGTCAGACTTGTAGATCAGGGCTCCTGAGTACAGTCAGCCATGGAGATCAGGGCTCCTGAGTACAGTCAGCCATGGAGATCAGAGCTCCTGAGTACGGTCAGCCTTGTAGATCAGGGCTCCTGAGTACGGTCATTCTTGTAGATCAAGAGTCCTGAATACGGTCAGACGTGTAGATCAGGGCTCTTGAGTACAGTCAGCCTTGTAGATCAGGGCTCCTGAGTACAGTGAGCCGTGTAGATCAGGGCCCCTGAATAGGGTCAGACTTGTAGATCAGGGCTCCTGAGTACAGTCAGCCATGGAGATCAGGGCTCCTGAGTACAGTCAGCCATGGAGATCAGAGCTCCTGAGTACGGTCAGCCTTGTAGATCAGGGCTCCTGAGTACGGTCATTCTTGTAGATCAGGGCTCCTGAATACAGTCAGCCATGGAGATCAGAGCTCCTAAGTACGGTCAGCCTTGTAGATCGGGGCTCCTGAGTACGGTCATTCTTGTAGATCAGGGCTCCTGAATACGGTCAGACTTGTAGATCAGGGCTCCTGAGTACAGTCAACCATGTAGATCAGGGCTCCTTTGTACAGTCAGCCATGTAGCTCAGTGCTCATGAGTACAGTCAGCCATGTAGATCAGGGCTCCTGAGTACAGTCAGCCATGGAGATCAGTGCTCCTGAGTACTGTGAGCCGTGTAGATCAGGGCTCCTGAGTACAGTCAGCCATGTAGATCAGTGCTCCTGAGTACAGTCAGCCATGGAGATCAGGGCTCCTGAGTACAGTCAGCCTTGTAGATAAGAGCTCCTGAGGACAGTCAGCCATGTAGATCAGGGCTCCTGAGTACAGTCAGCCTTGTAGATCAGGGCTCCTGAGTACAGTCAGCCATGGAGAACAGGGATCCTAAGTACAGTCAGCCATGTAGATCAGGGCTCCTGAGTACAGTCAGCCATGGAGATCAGAGCTCCTGAGTACAGTCAGCCATGTAGATCAGTGCTCCTGAGTACAGTCGGCCATGGAGATCAGGGCTCCTGAGTACAGTCAGACTTGTAGATCAGGGCTCCTGAGTACAGTCAGCCATGTAGATCAGTGCTCTTGAGTACAGTCAGCCATGGAGATCAGGGCTCTTGAGTACAGTCAGCCATGTAGATCAGGGCTCCTGAGTACAGTCAGCCTTGTAGATCAGAGCTCCTGAGTACAGTCAGCCATGTAGATCAGGGCTCCTGAGTACAGTCAGCCATGTAGCTCAGTGCTCCTGAGTACAGTCAGCCATGTAGATCAGAGCTTCTGAGTACAGTCAGCCATGTAGATCAGGGCTCCTTTGTACAGTCAGCCATGTAGTTCAGTGCTCATGAGTACAGTCAGCCACGTAGATCAGGGTTCCTGAGTACAGTCAGCCATGGAGATCAGTGCTCCTGAGTACGGTGAGCCGAGGAGATCAGGGCTCCTGAGTACAGTCAGCCTTGTAGATCAGTGCTACTGAGTACACTCAGCCATGGAGATCAGGGCTTCTGAGTACAGTCAGCCATGTAGATCAGGGCTCCTGAGTACAGTCAGCCTTGTAGATCAGAGCTCCTGAGGACAGTCAGCCATGTAGATCAGGGCTCCTGAGTACAGTCAGCCTTGTAGATCAGAGCTCCTTGAGTACAGTCAGCCATGTAGATCAGGGCTCCTGAGTACAGTCAGCCATGGAGATCAGTGCTCCTGAGTACAGTCAGCCATGGAGATCAGGGCTCCTGAGTACAGTCAGCCATGTAGATCAGGGCTCCTGAGTACAGTCAGCCTTGTAGATCAGAGCTCCTTGAGTACAGTCAGCCATGTAGATCAGGGCTCCTGAGTACAGTCAGCCATGTAGATCAGAGCTCCTGAGTACAGTCAGCCATGTAGATCAGTGCTCCTGAATACAGTCATCCATGTAGATAAGTGCTCCTGAGTACAGTCAGCCATATAGATCAGTGCTCCTGAGTACATTTAGCCATGGAGATCAGGGCTCCTGAGTACAGTCAGCCATGTAGATCAGGGCTCCTGAGTACAGTCAGCCATGGAGATCAGAGCTTCTGAGTACAGTCAGCCATGTAGATCAGGGCTCCTGAGTACAGTCAGCCATGGAGATCAGTGTTCCTGAGTACAGTCAGCCATGGAGATCAGTGTTCCTGAGTACAGTCAGCCGCGTAGATCAGGGCTCCTGAGTACGGTCAGCCGTGTACATCAGTGCTCCTGAGTATGGTCAGCCGTGTAAGTCAGGGCTCCTGAGTACGGTCAGCCGTGTAGATCAGTGCTCCTGATTACAGTCAGCCATGTAGATCAGGGCTCCTGAGTACAGTCAGCCTTGTAGATCCTTGCCCCTGAATAGGGTCAGACTTGTAGATCAGGGCTCCTGAGTACAGTCAGCTATGGAGATCAGGGGTCCTGAGTACAGTCATCCATGTAGATCAGGGTTCCTGAGTACAGTCAGCCATGTAGATCAGTACTCCTGAGTACAATCAGCCATGTAGATCAGGGCTCCTGAGTACAGTCAGCCATGGAGATCAGAGCTCCTGAGTACAGTCAGCCATGTAGATCAGGGCTCCTGAGTACAGTCAGCCATGGAGATCAGAGCTCCTGAGTACGGTCAGCCTTGTAGATCAGGGCTCCTGAGTACGGTCATTCTTGTAGATCAGGGTTCCTGAATGCGGTCAGACTTGTAGATCAGGGCTCCTGAGTACAGTCAGCCATGTAGATCAGTGCTCCTGAGTACAGTCAGCCATGGAGATCAGGGCTCCTGAGTACAGTCAGCCATGTAGATCAGGGCTCCTGAGTACAGTCAGCCATGGAGATCAGTGCTCCTGAGTACAGTCAGCCATGGAGATCAGGGCTCCTGAGTACAGTCAGCCATGTAGATCAGGGCTCCTGAGTACAGTCAGCCTTGTAGATCAGAGCTCCTTGAGTACAGTCAGCCATGTAGATCAGGGCTCCTGAGTACAGTCAGCGATGGAGATCAGAGCTCCTGAGTACAGTCAGCCATGTAGATCAGGGCTCCTGAGTACACTCAGCCATGGAGATCAGAGCTCCTGAGTACAGTCAGCCATGGAGATCAGTGCTCCTGAGTACAGTCAGCCATATAGATCAGTGCTCCTGAGTACAGTCAGCCATGGATATCAGGGCTCCTAAGTACAGTCAGCCATGGAGATCAGGGCTCCTGAGTACAGTCAGCCATGTAGATCAGGGCTCCTGAGTACAGTCAGCCTTGTAGATCAGAGCTCCTGAGTACAGTCAGCCATGTAGATCAGGGCTCCTGAGTACAGTCAGCCATGGAGATCAGAGCTCCTGAGCAGAGTCAGCCATGTAGATCAGATCTTCTGAGTACAGTCAGCCTTGTAGATCAGAGCTCCTGAGTACAGTCAGCCATGTAGATCAGGGCTCCTGAGTACAGTCAGCCATGGAGATCAGAGCTCCTGAGTACAGTCAGCCATGTAGATCAGGGCTCCTGAGTACAGTCAGCCATGTAGATCAGGGCTCCTGAGTACAGTCAGCCATTGAGATCAGGGCTCCTGAGTACAGTCAGCCATGTAGATCAGGCCCCTGAGTACAGTCAGCCATGGAGACCAGGGCTCTTGAGTACAGTCAGCCATGTAGATCAGGGCTCCTGAGTACAGTCAGCCTTGTAGATCAGAGCTCCTGAGTACAGTCAGCCATGTAGATCAGGGCTCCTGAGTACAGTCAGCCATGTAGATCAGGGCTCCTGAGTACAGTCAGCCATGGAGATCAGAGCTCCTGAGTACGGTCAGCCTTGTAGATCAGGGCTCCTGAGTACGGTCATTCTTGTAGATCAGGGCTCCTGAATACGGTCAGACTTGTAGATCAGGGCTCCTGAGTACAGTCAGCCATGTAGATCAGTGCTCCTGAGTACAGTCAGCCATGGAGATCAGGGCTCTTGAGGACAGTCAGCCATGTAGATCAGGGCTCCTGAGTACAGTCAGCCTTGTAGATCAGAGCTCCTGAGTACAGTCAGCCATTTAGATCAGGGCTCCTGAGTACAGTCAGCCATGTAGCTCAGTGCTCCTGAGTACAGTCAGCCATGGAGATCAGGGCTCCTGAGTACGTTGAGCCGTGTAGATCAGTGCTCCTGAGTACTGTCAGCCATGTAGATCAGTGCTCCTGAGTACAGTCAGCCATGGAGAACAGGGATCCTAAGTACAGTCAGCCATGTAGATCAGGGCTCCTGAGTACAGTCAGCCTTGTAGATCAGAGCTCCTGAGTACAGTCAGCCATGTAGATCAGGGCTCCTGAGTACAGTCAGCCATGGAGATCAGAGCTCCTGAGTACAGTCAGCCATGTAGATCAGTGCTCCTGAGTACAGTCGGCCATGGAGATCAGGGCTCCTGAGTACAGTCAGACTTGTAGATCAGGGCTCCTGAGTACAGTCAGCCATGTAGATCAGTGCTCCTGAGTACAGTCAGCCATGGAGATCAGGGCTCTTGAATACAGTCAGCCATGTAGATCTGGGCTCCTGAGTACAGTCAGCCTTGTAGATCAGAGCTCCTGAGTACAGTCAGCCATGTAGATCAGGGCTCCTGAGTACAGTCAGCCATGTAGCTCAGTGCTCCTGAGTACAGTCAGCCATGTAGATCAGAGATTCTGAGTACAGTCAGCCATGTAGATCAGGGCTCCTTTGTACAGTCAGCCATGTAGCTCAGTGCTCATGAGTACAGTCAGCCATGTAGATCAGGGTTCCTGAGTACAGTCAGCCATGGAGATCAGTGCTCCTGAGTACGGTGAGCCGAGGAGATCAGGGCTCCAGAGTACAGTCAGCCATGTAGATCAGTGCTCCTGAGGACAGTCAGCCATGTAGATCAGGGCTCCTGAGTACACACAGCCATGGAGATCAGAGCTCCTGAGTACGGTCAGCATTGTAGATCAGGGCTCCTGAGTACAGTCATTCTTGTAGATCAAGGCTCCTGAATACGGTCAGACTTGTAGATCAGGGCTCTTGAGTACAGTCAGCCATGGAGGTCAGTGTTCCTGAGTACAGTCAGCCATGTAGATCAGTGCTCCTGAGTACAGTCAGCCATGTAGATCAGTGCTCCTGAGTACAGTCAGCCATGTAGATCAGTGCTCCTGAGTACATTTAGCCATGGAGATCAGGGCTCCTGAGTACAGTCAGCCATGTAGATCAGGGCTCCTGAGTACAGTCAGCCATGTAGATCAGTGCTCCTGAGTACAGTCAGCCATGTAGATCAGGGCTCCTGAGTACAGTCAGCCATGGAGATCAGGGCTCCTGAGTACAGTCAGCCATGTAGCTCAGTGCTCCTGAGTACAGTCAGCCATGGAGATCAGGGCTCCTGAGTACATTGAGCCGTGTAGATCAGTGCTCCTGAGTACAGTCAGCCATAAAAATTAGAGCTCCTGAGTACAGTCAGCCATGTAGATCAGGGCTCCTGAGTACAGTCAGCCATGTAGCTCAGTGCTCCTGAGTCAGTCAGCCATGGAGATCAGGGCTCCTGAGTACATTGAGCCGTGTAGATCAGTGCTCCTGAGTACAGTCAGCCATATAGATCAGTGCTCCTGAGTACAGTCAGCCATGGATATCAGGGCTCCTGAGTACAGTCAGCCATGTAGATCAGGCCCCTGAGTACAGTCAGCCATGGAGACCAGGGCTCTTGAGTACAGTCAGCCATGTAGATCAGGGCTCCTGAGTACAGTCAGCCTTGTAGATCAGAGCTCCTGAGTACAGTCAGCCATGTAGATCAGGGCTCCTGAGTACAGTCAGCCATGTAGATCAGGGCTCCTGAGTACAGTCAGCCATGGAGATCAGAGCTCCTGAGTACGGTCAGCCTTGTAGATCAGGGCTCCTGAGTACGGTCATTCTTGTAGATCAGGGCTCCTGAATACGGTCAGACTTGTAGATCAGGGCTCCTGAGTACAGTCAGCCATGTAGATCAGTGCTCCTGAGTACAGTCAGCCATGGAGATCAGGGCTCTTGAGGACAGTCAGCCATGTAGATCAGGGCTCCTGAGTACAGTCAGCCTTGTAGATCAGAGCTCCTGAGTACAGTCAGCCATTTAGATCAGGGCTCCTGAGTACAGTCAGCCATGTAGCTCAGTGCTCCTGAGTACAGTCAGCCATGGAGATCAGGGCTCCTGAGTACGTTGAGCCGTGTAGATCAGTGCTCCTGAGTACTGTCAGCCATGTAGATCAGTGCTCCTGAGTACAGTCAGCCATGGAGAACAGGGATCCTAAGTACAGTCAGCCATGTAGATCAGGGCTCCTGAGTACAGTCAGCCTTGTAGATCAGAGCTCCTGAGTACAGTCAGCCATGTAGATCAGGGCTCCTGAGTACAGTCAGCCATGGAGATCAGAGCTCCTGAGTACAGTCAGCCATGTAGATCAGTGCTCCTGAGTACAGTCGGCCATGGAGATCAGGGCTCCTGAGTACAGTCAGACTTGTAGATCAGGGCTCCTGAGTACAGTCAGCCATGTAGATCAGTGCTCCTGAGTACAGTCAGCCATGGAGATCAGGGCTCTTGAATACAGTCAGCCATGTAGATCTGGGCTCCTGAGTACAGTCAGCCTTGTAGATCAGAGCTCCTGAGTACAGTCAGCCATGTAGATCAGGGCTCCTGAGTACAGTCAGCCATGTAGCTCAGTGCTCCTGAGTACAGTCAGCCATGTAGATCAGAGATTCTGAGTACAGTCAGCCATGTAGATCAGGGCTCCTTTGTACAGTCAGCCATGTAGCTCAGTGCTCATGAGTACAGTCAGCCATGTAGATCAGGGTTCCTGAGTACAGTCAGCCATGGAGATCAGTGCTCCTGAGTACGGTGAGCCGAGGAGATCAGGGCTCCAGAGTACAGTCAGCCATGTAGATCAGTGCTCCTGAGTACAGTCAGCCATGTAGATCAGGGCTCCTGAGTACACTCAGCCATGGAGATCAGAGCTCCTGAGTACGGTCAGCATTGTAGATCAGGGCTCCTGAGTACAGTCATTCTTGTAGATCAAGGCTCCTGAATACGGTCAGACTTGTAGATCAGGGCTCTTGAGTACAGTCAGCCATGGAGGTCAGTGCTCCTGAGTACAGTCAGCCATGTAGATCAGTGCTCCTGAGTACAGTCAGCCATGTAGATCAGTGCTCCTGAGTACAGTCAGCCATGTAGATCAGTGCTCCTGAGTACATTTAGCCATGGAGATCAGGGCTCCTGAGTACAGTCAGCCATGTAGATCAGGGCTCCTGAGTACAGTCAGCCATGTAGATCAGTGCTCCTGAGTACAGTCAGCCATGTAGATCAGGGCTCCTGAGTACAGTCAGCCATGGAGATCAGGGCTCCTGAGTACAGTCAGCCATGTAGCTCAGTGCTCCTGAGTACAGTCAGCCATGGAGATCAGGGCTCCTGAGTACATTGAGCCGTGTAGATCAGTGCTCCTGAGTACAGTCAGCCATATAAATTAGAGCTCCTGAGTACAGTCAGCCATGTAGATCAGGGCTCCTGAGTACAGTCAGCCATGTAGCTCAGTGCTCCTGAGTACAGTCAGCCATGGAGATCAGGGCTCCTGAGTACATTGAGCCGTGTAGATCAGTGCTCCTGAGTACAGTCAGCCATATAGATCAGTGCTCCTGAGTACAGTCAGCCATGTAGATCAGGGCTCCTGAGTACAGTCAGCCATGGAGATCAGAGCTCCTGAGTACAGTCAGCCATGTAGATCAGGGCTCCTGAGTACAGTCAGCCATGGAGATCAGGGCTCCTGAGTACAGTCAGCCATGTAGATCAGGACTCCTGAGTACAGTCAGCCATGGAGACCAGGGCTCTTGAGCACAGTCAGCCATGTAGATCAGGGCTCCTGAGTACAGTTAGCCTTGTAGATCAGAGCTCCCGAGTACAGTCAGCCATGTAGATCAGGGCTCCTGAGTACAGTCAGCCATGTAGATCAGGGCTCCTTTGTACAGTCAGCCATGTAGCTCAGTGCTCATGAGTACAGTCAGCCATGTAGATCAGGGCTCCTGAGTACAGTCAGCCATGGAGATCAGTGCTTGTGAGTACGGTGAGCCGTGTAGATCAGGTCTCCTGAGTACAGTCAGCCATGTAGATCAGTGCTCCTGAGTACAGTCAGCCATGGAGATCAGGGCTTCTGAGTATAGTCAGCCATGTAGATCAGGGCTCCTGAGTACAGTCAGCCTTGTAGATCAGTGCTCCTGAGTACAGTCAGCCATGTAGATCAGTGCTCCTGAGTACATTTAGCCATGGAGATCAGGGCTCCTGAGTACAGTCAGCCATGTAGATCAGGGCTCCTGAGTACAGTCAGCCATGTAGATCAGGGCTCCTGAGTACAGTCAGCCATGTAGATCAGGGCTCCTGAGTACAGTCAGCCATGGAGATCAGGGCTCCTGAGTACAGTCAGCCATGTAGCTCAGTGCTCCTGAGTACAGTCAGCCATGGAGATCAGGGCTCCTGAGTACATTGAGCCGTGTAGATCAGTGCTCCTGAGTACAGTCAGCCATATAGATCAGAGCTCCTGAGTACAGTCAGCCATGTAGATCAGGGCTCCTGAGTACAGTCAGCCATGTAGCTCAGTGCTCCTGAGTACAGTCAGCCATGGAGATCAGGGCTCCTGAGTACATTGAGCCGTGTAGATCAGTGCTCCTGAGTACAGTCAGCCATATAGATCAGTGCTCCTGAGTACAGTCAGCCATGGATATCAGGGCTCCTGAGTACAGTCAGCCTTGTAGATCAGAGCTCCTGAGTACAGTCAGCCATGTAGATCAGGGCTCCTGAGTACAGTCAGCCATGGAGATCAGAGCTCCTGAGCAGAGTCAGCCATGTAGATCAGGTCTCCTGAGTACAGTCAGCCATGTAGATCAGGGCTCCTGAGTACAGTCAGCCATGGAGATCAGAGCTCCTGAGTACAGTCAGCCATGTAGATCAGGGCTCCTGAGTACAGTCAGCCATGGAGATCAGGGCTCCTGAGTACAGTCAGCCATGTAGATCAGGACTCCTGAGTACAGTCAGCCATGGAGATCAGGTCTCCTGAGTACAGTCAGCCATGTAGATCAGTGCTCCTGAGTACAGTCAGCCATGGAGATCAGGGCTTCTGAGTACAGTCAGCCATGTAGATCAGGGCTCCTGAGTACAGTCAGCCTTGTAGATCTGAGCTCCTTGAGTACAGTCAGCCATGTAGATCAGGGCTCCTGAGTACAGTCAGCCATGGAGATCAGAGCTCCTGAGTACGGTCAGCCTTGTAGATCAGGGCTCCTGAGTACGGTCAGCCTTGTAGATCAGGGCTCCTGAGTACGGTCATTCTTGTAGATCAGGGCTCCAGAGTACAGTCAGCCATGTAGATCAGTGCTCCTGAGTACAGTCAGCCATGGAGATCAGGGCTCTTGAGGACAGTCAGCCATGTAGATCAGGGCTCCTTAGTACAGTCAGCCTTGTAGATCAGAGCTCCTGAGTACAGTCAGCCATTTAGATCAGTGCTCCTGAGTACAGTCAGCCATGGAGATCAGGGCTCCTGAGTACGTTGAGCCGTGTAGATCAGTGCTCCTGAGTACAGTCAGCCATGTAGATCAGTGCTCCTGAGTACAGTCATCCATGGAGAACAGGGATCCTAAGTACAGTCAGCCATGTAGATCAGGGCTCCTGAGTACAGTCAGCCTTGTAGATCAGAGCTCCTGAGTACAGTCAGCCATGTAGATCAGGGCTCCTGAGTACAGTCAGCCATGGAGATCAGAGCTCCTGAGTACAGTCATCCATGTAGATCAGTGCTCCTGAGTACAGTCGGCCATGGAGATCAGGGCTCCTGAGTACAGTCAGACTTGTAGATCAGGGCTCCTGAGTACAGTCAGCCATGTAGATCAGTGCTCCTGAGTACAGTCAGCCATGGAGATCAGGGCTCTTGAGTACAGTCAGCCATGTAGATCAGGGCTGCTGAGTACAGTCAGCCTTGTAGATCAGAGCTCCTGAGTACAGTCAGTCATGTAGATCAGGGCTCCTGAGTACAGTCAGCCATGTAGCTCAGTGCTCCTGAGTACAGTCAGCCATGTAGATCAGAGCTTCTGAGTACAGTCAGCCATGTAGATCAGGGCTCCTTTGTACAGTCAGCCATGTAGCTCAGTGCTCATGAGTACAGTCAGCCATGTAGATCAGGGTTCCTGAGTACAGTCAGCCATGGAGATCAGTGCTCCTGAGTACGGTGAGCCGAGGAGATTAGGGCTCCTGAGTACAGTCAGCCATGTAGATCAGTGCTCCTGAGGACACTCAGCCATGGAGATCAGGGCTTCTGAGTACACTCAGCCATGTAGCCATGGGCGGCAGGGTAGCCTAGTGGTTAGAGCGTTGGACTAGTAACCGGAAGGTTGCAAGTTCAAACCCCCGAGCTGACAAGGTACAAATCTGTCGTTCTGCCCCTGAACAGGCAGTTAACCCACTGTTCCTAGGCCGTCATTGAAAATAAGAATTTGTTCTTAACTGACTTGCCTGGTTAAATAAAGGTAAAAAAAAAAATAAAAATGTAGATCAGGTCTCCTGAGTACAGTCTGCCTTGTAGATCAGAGCTCCTTGAGTACAGTCAGCCATGTAGATCAGGGCTCCTGAGTACAGTCAGCCATGGAGATCAGGGCTCCTGAGTACAGTCAGCCATGTAGATCAGGGCTCCTGAGTACAGTCAGCCTTGTAGATCAGAGCTCCTTGAGTACAGTCAGCCATGTAGATCAGGGCTCCTGAGTACAGTCAGCCATGTAGATCAGAGCTCCTGAGTACAGTCAGCCATGTAGATCAGGGCTCCTGAGTACAGTCAGCCATGTAGATCAGGGCTCCTTTGCACAGTCAGCCATGTAGCTCAGTGCTCATGAGTACAGTCAGCCATGTAGATCAGGGCTCCTGAGTACAGTCAGCCATGGAGATCAGTGCTCCTGAGTACGGTGAGCCGTGTAGATCAGGGCTCCTGAGTACAGTCAGCCATGTAGATCAGTGCTCCTGAGTACAGTCAGCCATGTAGATCAGTGCTCCTGAGTACAGTCAGCCATGGAGATCAGGGCTTCTGAGTACAGTCAGCCATGTAGATCAGTGCTCCTGAGTACAGTCAGCCATGGAGATCAGGGCTTCTGAGTACAGTCAGCCATGTAGATCAGGGCTCCTGAGTACAGTCAGCCTTGTAGATCAGAGCTCCTGAGGACAGTCAGCCATGTAGATCAGGGCTCCTGAGTACAATCAGCCTTGTAGATCAGAGCTCCTTGAGTACAGTCAGCCATGTAGATCAGGGCTCCTGAGTACAGTCAGCCATGGAGATCAGAGCTCCTGAGTACGGTCAGCCTTGTAGATCAGGGCTCCTGAGTACGGTCATTCTTGTAGATCAGGGCTCCTGAATACGGTCAGACTTGTAGATCAGAGCTCCTGAGTACAGTCAGCCATTTAGATCAGGGCTCCTGAGTACAGTCAGCCATGTAGCTCAGTGCTCCTGAGTACAGTCAGCCATGTAGATCAGGGCTCCTGAGTACAGTCAGCCATGGAGATCAGAGCTCCTGAGTACGGTCAGCCTTGTAGATCAGGGCTCCTGAGTACGGTCAGCCTTGTAGATCAGGGCTCCTGAGTACGGTCATTCTTGTAGATCAGGGCTCCTGAGTACAGTCAGCCATGTAGATCAGTGCTCCTGAGTACAGTCAGCCATGGAGATCAGGGCTCTTGAGGACAGTCAGCCATGTAGATCAGGGCTCCTTAGTACAGTCAGCCTTGTAGATCAGAGCTCCTGAGTACAGTCAGCCATTTAGATCAGTGCTCCTGAGTACAGTCAGCCATGGAGATCAGGGCTCCTGAGTACGTTGAGCCGTGTAGATCAGTGCTCCTGAGTACAGTCAGCCATGTAGATCAGTGCTCCTGAGTAAAGTCATCCATGGAGAACAGGGATCCTAAGTTCAGTCAGCCATGTAGATCAGGGCTCCTGAGTACAGTCAGCCTTGTAGATCAGAGCTCCTGAGTACAGTCAGCCATGTAGATCAGGGCTCCTGAGTACAGTCAGCCATGGAGATCAGAGCTCCTGAGTACAGTCAGCCATGGAGATCAGTGCTCCTGAGTACAGTCTGCCATGGAGATCAGGGCTCCTGAGTACAGTCAGACTTGTAGATCAGGGCTCCTGAGTACAGTCAGCCATGTAGATCAGTGCTCCTGAGTACAGTCAGCCATGGAGATCAGGGCTCTTGAGTACAGTCAGCCATGTAGATCAGGGCTGCTGAGTACAGTCAGCCTTGTAGATCAGAGCTCCTGAGTACAGTCAGTCATGTAGATCAGGGCTCCTGAGTACAGTCAGCCATGTAGATCAGGGCTCCTGAGTACAGTCAGCCATGTAGATCAGAGCTTCTGAGTACAGTCAGCCATGTAGATCAGGGCTCCTTTGTACAGTCAGCCATGTAGCTCAGTGCTCATGAGTACAGTCAGCCATGTAGATCAGGGTTCCTGAGTACAGTCAGCCATGGAGATCAGTGCTCCTGAGTACGGTGAGCCGAGGAGATCAGGGCTCCTGGATACAGTCAGCCATGTAGATCAGTGCTCCTGAGGACACTCAGCCATGGAGATCAGGGCTTCTGAGTACACTCAGCCATGTAGATCAGGTCTCCTGAGTACAGTCAGCCTTGTAGATCAGAGCTCCTTGAGTACAGTCAGCCATGTAGATCAGGGCTCCTGTGTACAGTCAGCCATGGAGATCAGGGCTCCTGAGTACAGTCAGCCATGTAGATCAGGGCTCCTGAGTACAGTCAGCCTTGTAGATCAGAGCTCCTTGAGTACAGTCAGCCATGTAGATCAGGGCTCCTGAGTACAGTCAGCCATGTAGATCAGAGCTCCTGAGTACAGTCAGCCATGTAGATCAGGGCTCCTGAGTACAGTCAGCCATGGAGATCAGAGCTCCTGAGTACAGTCAGCCATGTAGATCAGGGCTCCTGAGTACAGTCAGCCATGGAGATCAGGGCTCCTGAGTACAGTCAGCCATGTAGATCAGGACTCCTGAGTACAGTCAGCCATGGAGACCAGGGCTCTTGAGTACAGTCAGCCATGTAGATCAGGGCTCCTGAGTACAGTCAGCCTTGTAGATCAGAGCTCCTGAGTACAGTCAGCCATGTAGATCAGGGCTCCTGAGTACAGTCAGCCATGTAGATCAGGGCTCCTTTGTACAGTCAGCCATGTAGCTCAGTGCTCATGAGTACAGTCAGCCATGTAGATCAGGGCTCCTGAGTACAGTCAGCCATGTAGATCAGGGCTGCTGAGTACAGTCAGCCTTGTAGATCAGAGCTCCTGAGTACAGTCAGCCATGTAGATCAGTGCTCCTGGGTACAGTCAGCCATGGAGATCAGGGCTCTTGAGGACAGTCAGCCATGTAGATCAGGGCTCCTTTGTACAGTCAGCCATGTAGATCAGTGCTCCTGAGTACAGTCGGCCAAGGAGATCAGGGCTCCTGAGTACAGTCGGACTTGTAGATCAGGGCTCCTGAGTACAGTCAGCCATGTAGATCAGTGCTCCTGAGTACAGTCAGCCATGGAGATCAGGGCTCTTGAGTACAGTCAGCCATGTAGATCAGGGCTGCTGAGTACAGTCAGCCTTGTAGATCAGAGCTCCTGAGTACAGTCAGTCATGTAGATCAGGGCTCCTGAGTACAGTCAGCCATGTAGATCAGGGCTCCTGAGTACAGTCAGCCATGTAGATCAGAGCTTCTGAGTACAGTCAGCCATGTAGATCAGGGCTCCTTTGTACAGTCAGCCATGTAGCTCAGTGCTCATGAGTACAGTCAGCCATGTAGATCAGGGTTCCTGAGTACAGTCAGCCATGGAGATCAGTGCTCCTGAGTACGGTGAGCCGAGGAGATCAGGGCTCCTGAGTACAGTCAGCCATGTAGATCAGTGCTCCTGAGGACACTCAGCCATGGAGATCAGGGCTTCTGAGTACACTCAGCCATGTAGATCAGGTCTCCTGAGTACAGTCAGCCTTGTAGATCAGAGCTCCTTGAGTACAGTCAGCCATGTAGATCAGGGCTCCTGAGTACAGTCAGCCATGGAGATCAGGGCTCCTGAGTACAGTCAGCCATGTAGATCAGGGCTCCTGAGTACAGTCAGCCTTGTAGATCAGAGCTCCTTGAGTACAGTCAGCCATGTAGATCAGGGCTCCTGAGTACAGTCAGCCATGTAGATCAGAGCTCCTGAGTACAGTCAGCCATGTAGATCAGGGCTCCTGAGTACAGTCAGCCATGGAGATCAGAGCTCCTGAGTACAGTCAGCCATGTAGATCAGGGCTCCTGAGTACAGTCAGCCATGGAGATCAGGGCTCCTGAGTACAGTCAGCCATGTAGATCAGGACTCCTGAGTACAGTCAGCCATGGAGACCAGGGCTCTTGAGTACAGTCAGCCATGTAGATCAGGGCTCCTGAGTACAGTCAGCCTTGTAGATCAGAGCTCCTGAGTACAGTCAGCCATGTAGATCAGGGCTCCTGAGTACAGTCAGCCATGTAGATCAGGGCTCCTTTGTACAGTCAGCCATGTAGCTCAGTGCTCATGAGTACAGTCAGCCATGTAGATCAGGGCTCCTGAGTACAGTCAGCCATGGAGATCAGTGCTCCTGAGTACAGTCAGCCATGGAGATCAGGGCTCTTGAGTACAGTCAGCCATGTAGATCAGGGCTGCTGAGTACAGTCAGCCTTGTAGATCAGAGCTCCTGAGTACAGTCAGCCATGTAGATCAGTGCTCCTGGGTCCAGTCAGCCATGGAGATCAGTGCTCCTGAGTACAGTCAGCCATGGAGATCAGGGCTCCTGAGTACGTTGAGCCGTGTAGATCAGTGCTCCTGAGTACAGTCAGCCATGTAGATCAGTGCTCCTGAGTACAGTCAGCCATGGAGATCAGGGATCCTAAGTACAGTCAGCCATGTAGATCAGGGCTCCTGAGTACAGTCAGCCTTGTAGATCAGAGCTCCTGAGTACAGTCAGCCATGTAGATCAGGGCTCCTGAGTACAGTCAGCCATGTAGATCAGGGCTCCTTTGTACAGTCAGCCATGTAGGTCAGTGCTCATGAGTACAGTCAGCCATGTAGATCAGGGCTCCTGAGTACAGTCAGGCATGGAGATCAGTGCTCCTGAGTACTGTGAGCTGTGTAGATCAGGGCTCCTGAGTACAGTCAGCCATGTAGATCAGTGCTCCTGAGTACAGTCAGCCATGGAGATCAGGGCTTCTGAGTACCGTCAGCCATGGAGATCAGTGCTCCTGAGTACTGTGAGCCGTGGAGATCAGGGCTCTTGAGGACAGTCAGCCATGTAGATCAGGGCTCCTTTGTACAGTCAGCCATGTAGATCAGTGCTCCTGAGTACAGTCGGCCATGGAGATCAGGGCTCCTGAGTACAGTCGGACTTGTAGATCAGGGCTCCTGACTACAGTCAGCCATGTAGATCAGTGCTCCTGAGTACAGTCAGCCATGGAGATCAGGGCTCTTGAGTACAGTCAGCCATGTAGATCAGGGCTGCTGAGTACAGTCAGCCTTGTAGATCAGGGCTCCTGAGTACAGTCAGTCATGTAGATCAGGGCTCCTGAGTACAGTCAGCCATGTAGATCAGGGCTCCTGAGTACCGTCAGCCATGTAGATCAGAGCTTCTGAGTACAGTCAGCCATGTAGATCAGGGCTCCTTTGTACAGTCAGCCATGTAGCTCAGTGCTCATGAGTACAGTCAGCCATGTAGATCAGGGTTCCTGAGTACAGTCAGCCATGGAGATCAGTGCTCCTGAGTACGGTGAGCCGAGGAGATCAGGGCTCCTGAGTACAGTCAGCCATGTAGATCAGTGCTCCTGAGGACACTCAGCCATGGAGATCAGGGCTTCTGAGTACACTCAGCCATGTAGATCAGGTCTCCTGAGTACAGTCAGCCTTGTAGATCAGAGCTCCTTGAGTACAGTCAGCCATGTAGATCAGGGCTCCTGAGTACAGTCAGCCATGGAGATCAGGGCTCCTGAGTACAGTCAGCCATGTAGATCAGGGCTCCTGAGTACAGTCAGCCTTGTAGATCAGAGCTCCTTGAGTACAGTCAGCCATGTAGATCAGGGCTCCTGAGTACAGTCAGCCATGTAGATCAGAGCTCCTGAGTACAGTCAGCCATGTAGATCAGGGCTCCTGAGTACAGTCAGCCATGGAGATCAGAGCTCCTGAGTACAGTCAGCCATGTAGATCAGGGCTCCTGAGTACAGTCAGCCATGGAGATCAGGGCTCCTGAGTACAGTCAGCCATGTAGATCAGGACTCCTGAGTACAGTCAGCCATGGAGACCAGGGCTCTTGAGTACAGTCAGCCATGTAGATCAGGGCTCCTGAGTACAGTCAGCCTTGTAGATCAGAGCTCCTGAGTACAGTCAGCCATGTAGATCAGGGCTCCTGAGTACAGTCAGCCATGTAGATCAGGGCTGCTGAGTACAGTCAGCCTTGTAGATCAGAGCTCCTGAGTACAGTCAGCCATGTAGATCAGGGCTCCTGAGTACAGTCAGCCATGTAGATCAGGGCTCCTTTGTACAGTCAGCCATGTAGGTCAGTGCTCATGAGTACAGTCAGCCATGTAGATCAGGGCTCCTGAGTACAGTCAGGCATGGAGATCAGTGCTCCTGAGTACTGTGAGCTGTGTAGATCAGGGCTCCTGAGTACAGTCAGCCATGTAGATCAGTGCTCCTGAGTACAGTCAGCCATGGAGATCAGGGCTTCTGAGTACCGTCAGCCATGGAGATCAGTGCTCCTGAGTACTGTGAGCCGTGTAGATCAGGGCTCCTGAGTACAGTCAGCCATGTAGATCAGTGCTCCTGAGTACAGTCAGCCATGGAGATCAGGGCGCCTGAGGACAGTCAGCCTTGTAGATAAGAGCGCCTGAGGACAGTCAGCCATGTAGATCAGGGCTCCTGAGTACAGTCAGCCTTGTAGATCAGGGCTCCTGAGTACAGTCAGCCATGGAGAACAGGGATCCTAAGTACAGTCAGCCATGTAGATCAGGGCTCCTGAGTACAGTCAGCCTTGTAGATCAGAGCTCCTGAGTACAGTCAGCCATGTAGATCAGGGCTCCTGAGTACAGTCAGCCATGGAGATCAGAGCTCCTGAGTACAGTCAGCCATGTAGATCAGGGCTCCTGAGTACAGTCGGCCATGGAGATCAGGTTTCCTGAGTACAGTCAGACTTGTAGATCAGGGCTCCTGAGTACAGTCAGCCATGTAGATCAGTGCTCCTGAGTACAGTCAGCCATGGAGATCAGGGCTCTTGAGTACAGTCAGCCATGTAGATCAGGGCTCCTGAGTACAGTCAGCCTTGTAGATCAGAGCTCCTGAGTACAGTCAGCCATGTAGCTCAGTGCTCCTGAGTACAGTCAGCCATGTAGCTCAGTGCTCCTGAGTACAGTCAGCCATGTAGATCAGGGCTCCTGAGTACAAGCAGCCATGTAGATCAGGGCTCCTGAGTACAGTCATTCATGGAGATCAGAGCTCCTGAGTACAGTCAGCCATGTAGATCAGGGCTCCTGAGTACAGTCAGCCATGTAGATCAGTGCTCCTGAGTACAGTCAGCCATGGAGATCAGGGCTCTTGAGGACATTCAGCCATGTAGATCAGGGCTCCTGAGTACAGTCAGCCTTGTAGATCAGAGCTCCTGAGTACAGTCAGCCATGTAGCTCAGTGCTCCTGAGTACAGTCAGCCATGTAGCTCAGTGCTCCTGAGTACAGTCAGCCATGGAGATCAGGGCTCCTGAGTACGTTGAGCCGTGTAGATCAGTGCTCCTGAGTACAGTCAGCCATGTAGATCAGTGCTCCTGAGTACAGTCAGCCATGGAGATCAGGGATCCTAAGTACAGTCAGCCATGTAGATCAGGGCTCCTGAGTACAGTCAGCCTTGTAGATCAGAGCTCCTGAGTACAGTCAGCCATGTAGATCAGGGCTCCTGAGTACAGTCAGCCATGTAGATCAGGGCTCCTTTGTACAGTCAGCCATGTAGCTCAGTGCTCATGAGTACAGTCAGCCATGTAGATCAGGGCTCCTGAGTACAGTCAGGCATGGAGATCAGTGCTCCTGAGTACTGTGAGCTGTGTAGATCAGGGCTCCTGAGTACAGTCAGCCATGTAGATCAGTGCTCCTGAGTACAGTCAGCCATGGAGATCAGGGCTTCTGAGTACCGTCAGCCATGTAGATCAGGGCTCCTTTGTACAGTCAGCCATGTAGCTCAGTGCTCATGAGTACAGTCAGCCATGTAGATCAGGGCTCCTGAGTACAGTCAGGCATGGAGATCAGTGCTCCTGAGTACTGTGAGCTGTGTAGATCAGGGCTCCTGAGTACAGTCAGCCATGTAGATCAGTGCTCCTGAGTACAGTCAGCCATGGAGATCAGGGCTTCTGAGTACCGTCAGCCATGGAGATCAGTGCTCCTGAGTACTGTGAGCCGTGTAGATCAGGGCTCCTGAGTACAGTCAGCCATGTAGATCAGTGCTCCTGAGTACAGTCAGCCATGGAGATCAGGGCTCCTGAGTACAGTCAGCCTTGTAGATAAGAGCGCCTGAGGACAGTCAGCCATGTAGATCAGGGCTCCTGAGTACAGTCAGCCTTGTAGATCAGGGCTCCTGAGTACAGTCAGCCATGGAGAACAGGGATCCTAAGTACAGTCAGCCATGTAGATCAGGGCTCCTGAGTACAGTCAGCCTTGTAGATCAGAGCTCCTGAGTACAGTCAGCCATGTAGATCAGGGCTCCTGAGTACAGTCAGCCATGGAGATCAGAGCTCCTGAGTACAGTCAGCCATGTAGATCAGTGCTCCTGAGTACAGTCGGCCATGGAGATCAGGGCTCCTGAGTACAGTCAGACTTGTAGATCAGGGCTCCTGAGTACAGTCAGCCATGTAGATCAGTGCTCCTGAGTACAGTCAGCCATGGAGATCAGGGCTCTTGAGTACAGTCAGCCATGTAGATCAGGGCTCCTGAGTACAGTCAGCCTTGTAGATCAGAGCTCCTGAGTACAGTCAGCCATGTAGCTCAGTGCTCCTGAGTACAGTCAGCCATGTAGCTCAGTGCTCCTGAGTACAGTCAGCCATGTAGATCAGGGCTCCTGAGTACAAGCAGCCATGTAGATCAGGGCTCCTGAGTACAGTCATTCATGGAGATCAGAGCTCCTGAGTACAGTCAGCCACGTAGATCAGGGCTCCTGAGTACAGTCAGCCATGTAGATCAGTGCTCCTGAGTACAGTCAGCCATGGAGATCAGGGCTCTTGAGGACATTCAGCCATGTAGATCAGGGCTCCTGAGTACAGTCAGCCTTGTAGATCAGAGCTCCTGAGTACAGTCAGCCATGTAGCTCAGTGCTCCTGAGTACAGTCAGCCATGTAGCTCAGTGCTCATGAGTACAGTCAGCCATGTAGATCAGGGCTCCTGAGTACAGTCAGCCATGTAGATCAGGGCTCCTTTGTACAGTCAGCCATGTAGCTCAGTGCTCATGAGTACAGTCAGCCATGTAGATCAGGGCTCCTGAGTACAGTCAGGCATGGAGATCAGTGCTCCTGAGTACTGTGAGCTGTGTAGATCAGGGCTCCTGAGTACAGTCAGCCATGTAGATCAGTGCTCCTGAGTACAGTCAGCCATGGAGATCAGGGCTTCTGAGTACCGTCAGCCATGTAGATCAGGGCTCCTGAGTACAGTCAGCCTTGTAGATCAGAGCTCCTGAGGACAGTCAGCCATGTAGATCAGGGCTCCTGAGTACAGTCAGCCTTGTAGATCAGAGCTGCTTGAGTACAGTCAGCCATGTAGATCAGGGCTCCTGAGTACAGTCAGCCATGGAGATCAGAGCTCCTGAGTACAGTCAGCCATGGAGATCAGAGCTCCTGAGTACAGTCAGCCATGTAGATCAGTGCTCCTGAATACAGTCGTCCATGGAGATCAGGGCTCCTGAGTACAGTCAGACTTGTAGATCAGGGCTCCTGAGTACAGTCAGCCATGTAGATCAGTGCTCCTGAGTACAGTCAGCTATGGAGATCAGGGCTCTTGAGTACAGTCAGCCATGTAGATCAGGGCTCCTGAGTACAGTCAGCCTTGTAGATCAGAGCTCCTGATTACAGTCAGCCATGTAGATCAGGGCTCCTGAGTACAGTCAACCATGTAGATCAGGGCTCTTGAGTACAGTCAGCCATGTAGATCAGGGCTCCTGAGTACAGTCAGCCTTGTAGATCAGAGCTCCTGATTACAGTCAGCCATGTAGATCAGGGCTCCTGAGTACAGTCAACCATGTAGATCAGGGCTCCTTTGTACAGTCAGCCATGTAGATCAGTGCTCCTGAGTACAGTCGGCCATGGAGATCAGGGCTCCTGAGTACAGTCAGACTTGTAGATCAGGGCTCCTGAGTACAGTCAGCCATGTAGATCAGTGCTCCTGAGTACAGTCAGCCATGGAGATCAGGGCTCTTGAGTACAGTCAGCCATGTAGATCAGGGCTCCTGAGTACAGTCAGCCTTGTAGATCAGAGCTCCTGAGTACAGTCAGCCATGTAGCTCAGTGCTCCTGAGTACAGTCAGCCATGTAGCTCAGTGCTCCTGAGTACAGTCAGCCATGTAGATCAGGGCTCCTGAGTACAAGCAGCCATGTAGATCAGGGCTCCTGAGTACAGTCATTCATGGAGATCAGAGCTCCTGAGTACAGTCAGCCACGTAGATCAGGGCTCCTGAGTACAGTCAGCCACGTAGATCAGGGCTCCTGAGTACAGTCAGCCATGTAGATCAGTGCTCCTGAGTACAGTCAGCCATGGAGATCAGGGCTCTTGAGGACATTCAGCCATGTAGATCAGGGCTCCTGAGTACAGTCAGCCTTGTAGATCAGAGCTCCTGAGTACAGTCAGCCATGTAGCTCAGTGCTCCTGAGTACAGTCAGCCATGTAGCTCAGTGCTCATGAGTACAGTCAGCCATGTAGATCAGGGCTCCTGAGTACAGTCAGCCTTGTAGATCAGAGCTCCTGAGTACAGTCAGCCATGTAGATCAGGGCTCCTGAGTACAGTCAGCCATGTAGATCAGGGCTCCTTTGTACAGTCAGCCATGTAGCTCAGTGCTCATGAGTACAGTCAGCCATGTAGATCAGGGCTCCTGAGTACAGTCAGGCATGGAGATCAGTGCTCCTGAGTACTGTGAGCTGTGTAGATCAGGGCTCCTGAGTACAGTCAGCCATGTAGATCAGTGCTCCTGAGTACAGTCAGCCATGGAGATCAGGGCTTCTGAGTACCGTCAGCCATGTAGATCAGGGCTCCTGAGTACAGTCAGCCTTGTAGATAAGAGCTCCTGAGGACAGTCAGCCATGTAGATCAGGGCTCCTGAGTACAGTCAGCCTTGTAGATCAGAGCTGCTTGAGTACAGTCAGCCATGTAGATCAGGGCTCCTGAGTACAGTCAGCCATGGAGATCAGAGCTCCTGAGTACAGTCAGCCATGGAGATCAGAGCTCCTGAGTACAGTCAGCCATGTAGATCAGTGCTCCTGAATACAGTCGTCCATGGAGATCAGGGCTCCTGAGTACAGTCAGACTTGTAGATCAGGGCTCCTGAGTACAGTCAGCCATGTAGATCAGTGCTCCTGAGTACAGTCAGCTATGGAGATCAGGGCTCTTGAGTACAGTCAGCCATGTAGATCAGGGCTCCTGAGTACAGTCAGCCTTGTAGATCAGAGCTCCTGATTACAGTCAGCCATGTAGATCAGGGCTCCTGAGTACAGTCAACCATGTAGATCAGGGCTCTTGAGTACAGTCAGCCATGTAGATCAGGGCTCCTGAGTACAGTCAGCCTTGTAGATCAGAACTCCTGATTACAGTCAGCCATGTAGATCAGGGCTCCTGAGTACAGTCAACCATGTAGATCAGGGCTCCTTTGTACAGTCAGCCATGTAGCTCAGTGCTCATGAGTACAGTCAGCCATGTAGATCAGGGCTCCTGAGTACAGTCAGCCATGGAGATCAGTGCTCCTGAGTACTGTGAGCCGTGTAGATCAGGGCTCCTGAGTACAGTCAGCCATGTAGATCAGGGCTCCTGAGTACAGTCAGCCATGTAGATCAGGGCTCCTTTGTACAGTCAGCCATGTAGGTCAGTGCTCATGAGTACAGTCAGCCATGTAGATCAGGGCTCCTGAGTACAGTCAGGCATGGAGATCAGTGCTCCTGAGTACTGTGAGCTGTGTAGATCAGGGCTCCTGAGTACAGTCAGCCATGTAGATCAGTGCTCCTGAGTACAGTCAGCCATGGAGATCAGGGCTTCTGAGTACCGTCAGCCATGGAGATCAGTGCTCCTGAGTACTGTGAGCCGTGTAGATCAGGGCTCCTGAGTACAGTCAGCCATGTAGATCAGTGCTCCTGAGTACAGTCAGCCATGGAGATCAGGGCGCCTGAGGACAGTCAGCCTTGTAGATAAGAGCGCCTGAGGACAGTCAGCCATGTAGATCAGGGCTCCTGAGTACAGTCAGCCTTGTAGATCAGGGCTCCTGAGTACAGTCAGCCATGGAGAACAGGGATCCTAAGTACAGTCAGCCATGTAGATCAGGGCTCCTGAGTACAGTCAGCCTTGTAGATCAGAGCTCCTGAGTACAGTCAGCCATGTAGATCAGGGCTCCTGAGTACAGTCAGCCATGGAGATCAGAGCTCCTGAGTACAGTCAGCCATGTAGATCAGGGCTCCTGAGTACAGTCGGCCATGGAGATCAGGTTTCCTGAGTACAGTCAGACTTGTAGATCAGAGCTCCTGAGTACAGTCAGCCATGTAGATCAGTGCTCCTGAGTACAGTCAGCCATGGAGATCAGGGCTCTTGAGTACAGTCAGCCATGTAGATCAGGGCTCCTGAGTACAGTCAGCCTTGTAGATCAGAGCTCCTGAGTACAGTCAGCCATGTAGCTCAGTGCTCCTGAGTACAGTCAGCCATGTAGCTCAGTGCTCCTGAGTACAGTCAGCCATGTAGATCAGGGCTCCTGAGTACAAGCAGCCATGTAGATCAGGGCTCCTGAGTACAGTCATTCATGGAGATCAGAGCTCCTGAGTACAGTCAGCCATGTAGATCAGGGCTCCTGAGTACAGTCAGCCATGTAGATCAGTGCTCCTGAGTACAGTCAGCCATGGAGATCAGGGCTCTTGAGGACATTCAGCCATGTAGATCAGGGCTCCTGAGTACAGTCAGCCTTGTAGATCAGAGCTCCTGAGTACAGTCAGCCATGTAGCTCAGTGCTCCTGAGTACAGTCAGCCATGTAGCTCAGTGCTCCTGAGTACAGTCAGCCATGGAGATCAGGGCTCCTGAGTACGTTGAGCCGTGTAGATCAGTGCTCCTGAGTACAGTCAGCCATGTAGATCAGTGCTCCTGAGTACAGTCAGCCATGGAGATCAGGGATCCTAAGTACAGTCAGCCATGTAGATCAGGGCTCCTGAGTACAGTCAGCCTTGTAGATCAGAGCTCCTGAGTACAGTCAGCCATGTAGATCAGGGCTCCTGAGTACAGTCAGCCATGTAGATCAGGGCTCCTTTGTACAGTCAGCCATGTAGCTCAGTGCTCATGAGTACAGTCAGCCATGTAGATCAGGGCTCCTGAGTACAGTCAGGCATGGAGATCAGTGCTCCTGAGTACTGTGAGCTGTGTAGATCAGGGCTCCTGAGTACAGTCAGCCATGTAGATCAGTGCTCCTGAGTACAGTCAGCCATGGAGATCAGGGCTTCTGAGTACCGTCAGCCATGTAGATCAGGGCTCCTTTGTACAGTCAGCCATGTAGCTCAGTGCTCATGAGTACAGTCAGCCATGTAGATCAGGGCTCCTGAGTACAGTCAGGCATGGAGATCAGTGCTCCTGAGTACTGTGAGCTGTGTAGATCAGGGCTCCTGAGTACAGTCAGCCATGTAGATCAGTGCTCCTGAGTACAGTCAGCCATGGAGATCAGGGCTTCTGAGTACCGTCAGCCATGGAGATCAGTGCTCCTGAGTACTGTGAGCCGTGTAGATCAGGGCTCCTGAGTACAGTCAGCCATGTAGATCAGTGCTCCTGAGTACAGTCAGCCATGGAGATCAGGGCTCCTGAGTACAGTCAGCCTTGTAGATAAGAGCGCCTGAGGACAGTCAGCCATGTAGATCAGGGCTCCTGAGTACAGTCAGCCTTGTAGATCAGGGCTCCTGAGTACAGTCAGCCATGGAGAACAGGGATCCTAAGTACAGTCAGCCATGTAGATCAGGGCTCCTGAGTACAGTCAGCCTTGTAGATCAGAGCTCCTGAGTACAGTCAGCCATGTAGATCAGGGCTCCTGAGTACAGTCAGCCATGGAGATCAGAGCTCCTGAGTACAGTCAGCCATGTAGATCAGTGCTCCTGAGTACAGTCGGCCATGGAGATCAGGGCTCCTGAGTACAGTCAGACTTGTAGATCAGGGCTCCTGAGTACAGTCAGCCATGTAGATCAGTGCTCCTGAGTACAGTTAGCCATGGAGATCAGGGCTCTTGAGTGCAGTCAGCCATGTAGATCAGGGCTCCTGAGTACAGTCAGCCTTGTAGATCAGAGCTCCTGAGTACAGTCAGCCATGTAGCTCAGTGCTCCTGAGTACAGTCAGCCATGTAGCTCAGTGCTCCTGAGTACAGTCAGCCATGTAGATCAGGGCTCCTGAGTACAAGCAGCCATGTAGATCAGGGCTCCTGAGTACAGTCATTCATGGAGATCAGAGCTCCTGAGTACAGTCAGCCACGTAGATCAGGGCTCCTGAGTACAGTCAGCCATGTAGATCAGTGCTCCTGAGTACAGTCAGCCATGGAGATCAGGGCTCTTGAGGACATTCAGCCATGTAGATCAGGGCTCCTGAGTACAGTCAGCCTTGTAGATCAGAGCTCCTGAGTACAGTCAGCCATGTAGCTCAGTGCTCCTGAGTACAGTCAGCCATGTAGCTCAGTGCTCATGAGTACAGTCAGCCATGTAGATCAGGGCTCCTGAGTACAGTCAGCCTTGTAGATCAGAGCTCCTGAGTACAGTCAGCCATGTAGATCAGGGCTCCTGAGTACAGTCAGCCATGTAGATCAGGGCTCCTTTGTACAGTCAGCCATGTAGCTCAGTGCTCATGAGTACAGTCAGCCATGTAGATCAGGGCTCCTGAGTACAGTCAGGCATGGAGATCAGTGCTCCTGAGTACTGTGAGCTGTGTAGATCAGGGCTCCTGAGTACAGTCAGCCATGTAGATCAGTGCTCCTGAGTACAGTCAGCCATGGAGATCAGGGCTTCTGAGTACCGTCAGCCATGTAGATCAGGGCTCCTGAGTACAGTCAGCCTTGTAGATAAGAGCTCCTGAGGACAGTCAGCCATGTAGATCAGGGCTCCTGAGTACAGTCAGCCTTGTAGATCAGAGCTGCTTGAGTACAGTCAGCCATGTAGATCAGGGCTCCTGAGTACAGTCAGCCATGGAGATCAGAGCTCCTGAGTACAGTCAGCCATGGAGATCAGAGCTCCTGAGTACAGTCAGCCATGTAGATCAGTGCTCCTGAATACAGTCGTCCATGGAGATCAGGGCTCCTGAGTACAGTCAGACTTGTAGATCAGGGCTCCTGAGTACAGTCAGCCATGTAGATCAGTGCTCCTGAGTACAGTCAGCTATGGAGATCAGGGCTCTTGAGTACAGTCAGCCATGTAGATCAGGGCTCCTGAGTACAGTCAGCCTTGTAGATCAGAGCTCCTGATTACAGTCAGCCATGTAGATCAGGGCTCCTGAGTACAGTCAACCATGTAGATCAGGGCTCTTGAGTACAGTCAGCCATGTAGATCAGGGCTCCTGAGTACAGTCAGCCTTGTAGATCAGAGCTCCTGATTACAGTCAGCCATGTAGATCAGGGCTCCTGAGTACAGTCAACCATGTAGATCAGGGCTCCTTTGTACAGTCAGCCATGTAGCTCAGTGCTCATGAGTACAGTCAGCCATGTAGATCAGGGCTCCTGAGTACAGTCAGCCATGGAGATCAGTGCTCCTGAGTACTGTGAGCCGTGTAGATCAGGGCTCCTGAGTACAGTCAGCCATGTAGATCAGTGCTCCTGAGTACAGTCAGCCATGGAGATCAGGGCTCCTGAGTACAGTCAGCCTTGTAGATAAGAGCTCCTGAGGACAGTCAGCCATGTAGATCAGGGCTCCTGAGTACAGTCAGCCTTGTAGATCAGGGCTCCTGAGTACAGTCAGCCATGGAGAACAGGGATCCTAAGTACAGTCAGCCATGTAGATCAGGGCTCCTGAGTACAGTCATCCTTGTAGATCAGAGCTCCTGAGTACAGTCAGCCATGTAGATCAGGGCTCCTGAGTACAGTCAGCCATGGAGATCAGAGCTCCTGAGTACAGTCAGCCATGTAGATCAGTGCTCCTGAGTACAGTCGGCCATGGAGATCAGGGCTCCTGAGTACAGTCAGACTTGTAGATCAGGGCTCCTGAGTACAGTCAGCCATGTAGATCAGTGCTCCTGAGTACAGTCAGCCATGGAGATCAGGGCTCTTGAGTACAGTCAGCCATGTAGATCAGGGCTCCTGAGTACAGTCAGCCTTGTAGATCAGAGCTCCTGATTACAGTCAGCCATGTAGATCAGGGCTCCTGAGTACAGTCAGCCATGTAGCTCAGTGCTACTGAGTACAGTCAGCCATGTAGATCAGAGCTTCTGAGTACAGTCAGCCATGTAGATCAGGGCTCCTTTGTACAGTCAGCCATGTAGTTCAGTGCTCCTGAGTACGGTGAGCCGAGGAGATCAGGGCTCCTGAGTACAGTCAGCCATGTAGATCAGTGCTACTGAGTACACTCAGCCATGGAGATCAGGGCTTCTGAGTACAGTCAGCCATGTAGATCAGGGCTCCTGATTACAGTCAGCCTTGTAGATCAGAGCTCCTGAGGACAGTCAGCCATGTAGATCAGGGCTCCTGAGTACAGTCAGCCTTGTAGATCAGAGCTCCTTGAGTACAGTCAGCCATGTAGATCAGTGCTCCTGAGTACAGTCAGCCATGGAGATCAGTGCTCCTGAGTACAGTCAGCCATGGAGATCAGGGCTCCTGAGTACAGTCAGCCATGTAGATCAGGGCTCCTGAGTACAGTCAGCCTTGTAGATCAGAGCTCCTTGAGTACAGTCAGCCATGTAGATCAGGGCTCCTGAGTACAGTCAGCCATGTAGATCAGAGCTCCTGAGTACAGTCAGCCATGTAGATCAGTGCTCCTGAATACAGTCATCCATGTAGATAAGTGCTCCTGAGTACAGTCAGCCATATAGATCAGTGCTCCTGAGTACATTTAGCCATGGAGATCAGGGCTCGTGAGTACAGTCAGCCATGTAGATCAGGGCTCCTGAGTACAGTCAGCCATGGAGATCAGAGCTTCTGAGTACAGTCAGCCATGTAGATCAGGGCTCCTGAGTACAGTCAGCCATGGAGATCAGGGCTCCTGAGTACGGTCAGCCATGGAGATCAGTGCTCCTGAGTACGGTCAGCCGCGTAGATCAGGGCTCCTGAGTACGGTCAGCCGTGTACATCAGTGCTCCTGAGTATGGTCAGCCGTGTAAGTCAGGGCTCCTGAGTACGGTCAGCCGTGTAGATCAGTGCTCCTGATTACAGTCAGCCATGTAGATCAGGGCTCCTGAGTACAGTCAGCCTTGTAGATCCTTGCCCCTGAATAGGGTCAGACTTGTAGATCAGGGCTCCTGAGTACAGTCAGCTATGGAGATCAGGGCTCCTGAGTACAGTCAGCCATGTAGATCAGGGTTCCTGAGTACAGTCAGCCATGTAGATCAGTACTCCTGAGTACAATCAGCCATGTAGATCAGGGCTCCTGAGTACAGTCAGCCATGGAGATCAGAGCTCCTGAGTACAGTCAGCCATGTAGATCAGGGCTCCTGAGTACAGTCAGCCATGGAGATCAGAGCTCCTGAGTACGGTCAGCCTTGTAGATCAGGGCTCCTGAGTACGGTCATTCTTGTAGATCAGGGTTCCTGAATGCGGTCAGACTTGTAGATCAGGGCTCCTGAGTAGTCAGCCATGTAGATCAGTGCTCCTGAGTACAGTCAGCCATGGAGATCAGGGATCCTGAGTACAGTCAGCCATGTAGATCAGGGCTCCTGAGTACAGTCAGCCATGGAGATCAGTGCTCCTGAGTACAGTCAGCCATGGAGATCAGGGCTCCTGAGTACAGTCAGCCATGTAGATCAGGGCTCCTGAGTACAGTCAGCCTTGTAGATCAGAGCTCCTTGAGTACAGTCAGCCATGTAGATCAGGTCTCCTGAGTACAGTCAGCGATGGAGATCAGAGCTCCTGAGTACAGTCAGCCATGTAGATCAGGGCTCCTGAGTACACTCAGCCATGGAGATCAGAGCTCCTGAGTACAGTCAGCCATGGAGATCAGTGCTCCTGAGTACAGTCAGCCATATAGATCAGTGCTCCTGAGTACAGTCAGCCATGGATATCAGGGCTCCTAAGTACAGTCAGCCATGGAGATCAGGGCTCCTGAGTACAGTCAGCCATGTAGATCAGGGCTCCTGAGTACAGTCAGCCTTGTAGATCAGAGCTCCTGAGTACAGTCAGCCATGTAGATCAGGGCTCCTGAGTACAGTCAGCCATGGAGATCAGAGCTCCTGAGCAGAGTCAGCCATGTAGATCAGATCTCCTGAGTACAGTCAGCCTTGTAGATCAGAGCTCCTGAGTACAGTCAGCCATGTAGATCAGGGCTCCTGAGTACAGTCAGCCATGGAGATCAGAGCTCCTGAGTACAGTCAGCCATGTAGATCAGGGCTCCTGAGTACAGTCAGCCATGTAGATCAGGGCTCCTGAGTACAGTCAGCCATGTAGATCAGGACCCCTGAGTACAGTCAGCCATTGAGACCAGGGCTCTTGAGTACAGTCAGCCATGTAGATCAGGGCTCCTGAGTACAGTCAGCCTTGTAGATCAGAGCTCCTGAGTACAGTCAGCCATGTAGATCAGGGCTCCTGAGTACAGTCAGCCATGTAGATCAGGGCTCCTTTGTACAGTCAGCCATGTAGCTCAGTGCTCATGAGTACAGTATGCCATGTAGATCAGGGCTCCTGAGTACAGTCAGCCATGGAGATCAGTGCTCCTGAGTACGGTGAGCCGTGTAGATCAGTTCTCCTGAGTACAGTCAGCCATGTAGATCAGGGCTCCTGAGTACAGTCAGCCATGGAGATCAGGGCTTCTGAGTACAGTCAGCCATGTAGATCAGGGCTCCTGAGTACAGTCAGCCTTGTAGATAAGAGCTCCTGAGGACAGTCAGCCATGTAGATCAGGGCTCCTGAGTACAGTCAGCCTTGTAGATCAGAGCTCCTTGAGTACAGTCAGCCATGTAGATCAGGGCTCCTGAGTACAGTCAGCCATGGAGATCAGAGCTCCTGAGTACGGTCAGCCTTGTAGATCAGGGCTCCTGAGTACGGTCATTCTTGTAGATCAGGGCTCCTGAATACGGTCAGACTTGTAGATCAGGGCTCCTGAGTACAGTCAGCCATGTAGATCAGTGCTCCTGAGTACAGTCAGCCATGGAGATCAGGGCTCTTGAGGACAGTCAGCCATGTAGATCAGGGCTCCTGAGTACAGTCAGCCTTGTAGATCAGAGCTCCTGAGTACAGTCAGCCATTTAGATCAGGGCTCCCGAGTACAGTCAGCCATGTAGCTCAGTGCTCCTGAGTACAGTCAGCCATGGAGATCAGGGCTCCTGAGTACGTTGAGCCGTGTAGATCAGTGCTCCTGAGTACAGTCAGCCATGTAGATCAGTGCTCCTGAGTACAGTCAGCCATGGAGAACAGGGATCCTAAGTACAGTCAGCCATGTAGATCAGGGCTCCTGAGTACAGTCAGCCTTGTAGATCAGAGCTCCTGAGTACAGTCAGCCATGTAGATCAGGGCTCCTGAGTACAGTCAGCCATGGAGATCAGAGCTCCTGAGTACAGTCAGCCATGTAGATCAGTGCTCCTGAGTACAGTCAGCCATGTAGATCTGGGCTCCTGAGTACAGTCAGCCTTGTAGATCAGAGCTCCTGAGTACAGTCAGCCATGTAGCTCAGTGCTCCTGAGTACAGTCAGCCATGTAGCTCAGTGCTCCTGAGTACAGTCAGCCATGTAGATCAGAGCTTCTGAGTACAGTCAGCCATGTAGATCAGGGCTCCTTTGTACAGTCAGCCATGTAGATAAGAGCTTCTGAGTACAGTCAGCCATGTAGATCAGGGTTCCTGAGTACAGTCAGCCATGGAGATCAGTGCTCCTGAGTACGGTGAGCCGAGGAGATCAGGGCTCCAGAGTACAGTCAGCCATGTAGATCAGTGCTCCTGAGTACAGTCAGCCATGTAGATCAGGGCTCCTGAGTACACTCAGCCATGGAGATCAGAGCTCCTGAGTACGGTCAGCATTGTAGATCAGGGCTCCTGAGTACGGTCATTCTTGTAGATCAAGGCTCCTGAATACGGTCAGACTTGTAGATCAGGGCTCTTGAGTACAGTCAGCCAGGGAGATCAGTGCTCCTGAGTACAGTCAGCCATGTAGATCAGTGCTCCTGAGTACAGTCAGCCATGTAGATCAGTGCTCCTGAGTACAGTCAGCCATGTAGATCAGTGCTCCTGAGTACATTTAGCCATGGAGATCAGGGCTCCTGAGTACAGTCAGCCATGTAGATCAGAGCTCCTGAGTACAATCAGCCATGTAGATCAGGGCTCCTGAGTACAGTCAGCCATGTAGATCAGGGCTCCTGAGTACAGTCAGCCATGGAGATCAGGGCTCCTGAGTACAGTCAGCCATGTAGCTCAGTGCTCCTGAGTACAGTCAGCCATGGAGATCAGGGCTCCTGAGTACATTGAGCCGTGTAGATCAGTGCTCCTGAGTACAGTCAGCCATATAAATTAGAGCTCCTGAGTACAGTCAGCCATGTAGATCAGGGCTCCTGAGTACAGTCAGCCATGTAGCTCAGTGCTCCTGAGTACAGTCAGCCATGGAGATCAGGGCTCCTGAGTACATTGAGCCGTGTAGATCAGTGCTCCTGAGTACAGTCAGCCATATAGATCAGTGCTCCTGAGTACAGTCAGCCATGTAGATCAGGACTCCTGAGTACAGTCAGCCATGGAGACCAGGGCTCTTGAGCACAGTCAGCCATGTAGATCAGGGCTCCTGAGTACAGTCAGCCTTGTAGATCAGAGCTCCCGAGTACAGTTAGCCATGTAGATCAGGGCTCCTGAGTACAGTCAGCCATGTAGATCAGGGCTCCTTTGTACAGTCAGCCATGTAGCTCAGTGCTCATGAGTACAGTCAGCCATGTAGATCAGTGCTCCTGAGTACGGTGAGCCGTGTAGATCAGGTCTCCTGAGTACAGTCAGCCATGTAGATCAGTGCTCCTGAGTACAGTCAGCCATGGAGATCAGGGCTTCTGAGTACAGTCAGCCATGTAGATCAGGGCTCCTGAGTACAGTCAGCCTTGTAGATCAGTGCTCCTGAGTACAGTCAGCCATGTAGATGTACCCAAGGACGCCAGAGGACAAAAATCAGTTAACCACCTAACTGAGGAACTCAACTTAACCTTGCGCAATACCCTAGATGCAGTTGCACCCCTAAAAACTAAAAACATTTCTCATAAGAAACTAGCTCCCTGGTACACAGAAAATACCCGAGCTCTGAAGCAAGCTTCCAGAAAATTGGAACGGAAATGGCGCCACACCAAACTGGAAGTCTTCCGACTAGCTTGGAAAGACAGTACTGTGCAGTACCGAAGAGCCCTTACTGCTGCTCGATCATCCTATTTTTCTAACTTAATTGAGGAAAATAAGAACAATCCGAAATTCCTTTTTGATACTGTCGCAAAGCTAACTAAAAAGCAGCATTCCCCAAGAGAGGATGACTTTCACTTTAGCAGTGATAAATTCATGAACTTCTTTGAGGAAAAGATTATGATTATTAGAAAGCAAATTACGGACTCTTCCTTAAATCTGCGTATTCCTTCAAAGCTCAGTTGTCCTGAGTCTGCACAACTCTGCCAGGACCTAGGATCAAGAGAGACACTCAAGTGTTTTAGTACTATATCTCTTGACACAATGATGAAAATAATCATGGCCTCTAAACCTTCAAGCTGCATACTGGACCCTATTCCAACTAAACTACTGAAAGAGCTGCTTCCTGTGCTTGGCCCTACTATGTTGAACATAATAAACGGCTCTCTATCCACCGGATGTGTACCAAACTCACTAAAAGTGGCAGTAATAAAGCCTCTCTTGAAAAAGCCAAACCTTGACCCAGAAAATATAAAAAACTATCGGCCTATATCGAATCTTCCATTCCTCTCAAAAATTTTAGAAAAGGCTGTTGCGCAACAACTCACTGCCTTCCTGAAGACAAACAATGTATACGAAATGCTTCAGTCTGGTTTTAGACCCCATCATAGCACTGAGACGGCACTTGTGAAGGTGGTAAATGACATTTTAATGGCATCGGACCGAGGCTCTGCATCTGTCCTCGTGCTCCTAGACCTTAGTGCTGCTTTTGATACCATCGATCACCACATTCTTTTGGAGAGATTGGAAACCCAAATTGGTCTACACGGACAAGTTCTGGCCTGGTTTAGATCTTATCTGTCGGAAAGATATCAGTTTGTCTCTGTGAATGGTCTGTCCTCTGACAAATCAACTGTAAATTTCGGTGTTCCTCAAGGTTCCGTTTTAGGACCACTATTGTTTTCACTATATATTTTACCTCTTGGGGATGTTATTCGAAAACATAATGTTAACTTTCACTGCTATGCAGATGACACACAGCTGTACATTTCAATTAAACATGGTGAAGCCCCAAAATCGCCCTTGCTAGAAGAATGTGTTTCAGACATAAGGAAGTGGATGGCTGCAAACTTTCTACTTTTAAACTCGGACAAAACAGAGATGCTTGTTCTAGGTCCCAAGAAACAAAGAGATCTTCTGTTGAATCTGACAATTAATCTTAATGGTTGTACAGTCGTCTCAAATAAAACTGTGAAGGACCTCGGCGTTACTCTGGACCCTGATCTCTCTTTTGAAGAACATATCAAGACCATTTCAAGGACAGCTTTTTTCCATCTACGTAACATTGCAAAAATCAGGAACTTTCTGTCCAAAAATGATGCAGAAAAATTAATCCATGCTTTTGTCACTTCCAGGTTAGACTACTGCAATGCTCTACTTTCCGGCTACCCGGATAAAGCACTAAATAAACTTCAGTTAGTGCTAAATACGGCTGCTAGAATCCTGACTAGAACCAAAAAATTTGATCATATTACTCCAGTGCTAGCCTCTCTACACTGGCTTCCTGTCAAAGCAAGGGCTGATTTCAAGGTTTTACTGCTAACCTACAAAGCATTACATGGGCTTGCTCCTATCTATCTCTCTGATTTGGTCCTGCCGTACATACCTACACGTACGCTACGGTCACAAGACGCAGGCCTCCTAATTGTCCCTAGAATTTTTAAGCAAACAGCTGGAGGCAGGGCTTTCTCCTATAGAGCTCCATTTTTATGGAACGGTCTGCCTACCCATGTCAGAGACGCAAACTCGGTCTCAACCTTTAAGTCTCTACTGAAGACTCATCTCTTCAGTGGGTCATATGATTGAGTGTAGTCTGGCCCAGGAGTGGGAGGGTGAACGGAAAGGCTCTGGAGCAACGAACCACCCTTGCTGTCTCTGCCTGGCCGGTTCCCCTCTTTCCACTGGGATTCTCTGCCTCTAACCCTATTACAGGGGCTGAGTCACTGGCTTTACTGGGGCTCTCTCATGCCGTCCCTGGAGGAGGTGCGTCACCTGAGTGGGTTGAGTCACTGATGTGGTCATCCTGTCTGGGTTGGCGCCCCCCCCCCCCCCCTTAAGTTGTGCCGTGGCGGAGGTCTTTGTGGGCTATACTCAGCCTTGTCTCAGGATGGTAAGTTGGTGGTTGAAGATATCCCTCTAGTGGTGTGGGGGCTGTGCTTTGGCAAAGTGGGTGGGGTTATATCCTTCCTGTTTGGCCCTGTCCGGGGGTGTCCTCGGAGTGGGCCACAGTGTCTCAGCCTCCAGTATTTATGCTGCAGTAGTTTATGTGTCGGGGGGCTAGGGTCAGTTTGTTATATCTGGAGTACTTCTCCTGTCCTATTCGGTGTCCTGTGTGAATCTAAGTGTGCGTTCTCTAATTCTCTCCTTCTCTCTTTCTCTCTCTCGGAGGACCTGAGCCCTAGGACCATGCCCCAGGACTACCTGACATGATGACTCCTTGCTGTCCCCAGTCCACCTGGCTGTGCTGCTGCTCCAGTTTCAACTGTTCTGCCTTATTATTATTCGACCATGCTGATCATTTATGAACATTTGAACATCTTGGCCATGTTCTGTTATAATCTCCACCCGGCACAGCCAGAAGAGGACTGGCCATCCCACATATGCTCTCTCTAATTCTCTCTTTCTTTCTCTCTCTCGGAGGACCTGAGCCCTAGGACCATGCCCCAGGAATACCTGACATGATGACTCCTTGCTGTCCCCAGTCCACCTGACTGTGCTGCTGCTCCAGTTTCAACTATTCTGCCTTATTATTATTCGACCATGCTGGTCATTTATGAACATTTGAACATCTTGACCATGTTTTGTTATAATCTCCACCCGGCACAGCCAGAAAAGGACTGGCCACCCCACATAGCCTGGTTCCTCTCTAGGTTTCTTCCTAGGTTTTGGCCTTTCTAGGGAGTTTTTCCTAGCCACCGTGCTTCTTCACCTGCATTGCTTGCTGTTTGGGGTTTTAGGCTGGGTTTCTGTACAGCACTTTGAGATATCAGCTGATGTACGAAGGGCTATATAAAATAAATTTGATTTGATTGATTGATAGATCAGTGCTCCTGAGTACATTTAGCCATGGAGATCAGGGCTCCTGAGTACAGTCAGCCATGTAGATCAGGGCTCCTGAGTACAGTCAGCCATGTAGATCAGTGCTCCTGAGTACAGTCAGCCATGTAGATCAGGGCTCCTGAGTACAGTCAGCCATGTAGATCAGGGCTCCTGGGTACAGTCAGCCATGGAGATCAGGGCTCCTGAGTACAGTCAGCCATGTAGCTCAGTGCTCCTGAGTACAGTCAGCCATGGAGATCAGGGCTCCTGAGTACATTGAGCCGTGTAGATCAGTGCTCCTGAGTACAGTCAGCCATATAGATCAGAGCTCCTGAGTACAGTCAGCCATGTAGATCAGGGCTCCTGAGTACAGTCAGCCATGTAGCTCAGTGCTCCTGAGTACAGTCAGCCATGGAGATCAGGGCTCCTGAGTACATTGAGCCGTGTAGATCAGTGCTCCTGAGTACAGTCAGCCATATAGATCAGTGCTCCTGAGTACAGTCAGCCATGGATATCAGGGCTCCTGAGTACAGTCAGCCTTGTAGATCAGAGCTCCTGAGTACAGTCAGCCATGTAGATCAGGGCTCCTGAGTACAGTCAGCCATGGAGATCAGAGCTCCTGAGCAGAGTCAGCCATGTAGATCAGGTCTCCTGAGTACAGTCAGCCATGGAGATCAGAGCTCCTGAGTACAGTCAGCCATGTAGATCAGGGCTCCTGAGTACAGTCAGCCATGGAGATCAGGGCTCCTGAGTACAGTCAGCCATGTAGATCAGGACTCCTGAGTACAGTCAGCCATGGAGATCAGAGCTCCTGAGCAGAGTCAGCCATGTAGATCAGGTCTCCTGAGTACAGTCAGCCATGGAGATCAGAGCTCCTGAGTACAGTCAGCCATGTAGATCAGGGCTCCTGAGTACAGTCAGCCATGGAGATCAGGGCTCCTGAGTACAGTCAGCCATGTAGATCAGGACTCCTGAGTACAGTCAGCCATGGAGATCAGGTCTCCTGAGTACAGTCAGCCATGTAGATCAGTGCTCCTGAGTACAGTCAGCCATGGAGATCAGGGCTTCTGAGTACAGTCAGCCATGTAGATCAGGGCTCCTGAGTACAGTCAGCCTTGTAGATAAGAGCTCCTGAGGACAGTCAGCCATGTAGATCAGGGCTCCTGAGTACAGTCAGCCTTGTAGATCTGAGCTCCTTGAGTACAGTCAGCCATGTAGATCAGGGCTTCTGAGTACAGTCAGCCATGGAGATCAGAGCTCCTGAGTACGGTCAGCCTTGTAGATCAGGGCTCCTGAGTACGGTCAGCCTTGTAGATCAGGGCTCCTGAGTACGGTCATTCTTGTAGATCAGGGCTCCTGAGTACAGTCAGCCATGTAGATCAGTGCTCTTGAGTACAGTCAGCCATGGAGATCAGGGCTCTTGAGGACAGTCAGCCATGTAGATCAGGGCTCCTTAGTACAGTCAGCCTTGTAGATCAGAGCTCCTGAGTACAGTCAGCCATTTAGATCAGTGCTCCTGAGTACAGTCAGCCATGGAGATCAGGGCTCCTGAGTACGTTGAGCCGTGTAGATCAGTGCTCCTGAGTACAGTCAGCCTTGTAGATCAGAGCTCCTGAGTACAGTCAGCCATGTAGATCAGGGCTCCTGAGTACAGTCAGCCATGTAGATCAGGGCTCCTTTGTACAGTCAGCCATGTAGCTCAGTGCTCATGAGTACAGTCAGCCATGTAGATCAGGGCTCCTGAGTACAGTCAGCCATGGAGATCAGTGCTCCTGAGTACAGTCAGCCATGGAGATCAGGGCTCTTGAGTACAGTCAGCCATGTAGATCAGGGCTGCTGAGTACAGTCAGCCATGTAGATCAGAGCTCCTGAGTACAGTCAGCCATGTAGATCAGGGCTCCTTTGTACAGTCAGCCATGTAGCTCAGTGCTCATGAGTACAGTCAGCCATGTAGATCAGGGCTCCTGAGTACAGTCAGCCATGGAGATCAGTGCTCCTGAGTACGGTGAGCCGTGTAGATCAGGTCTCCTGAGTACAGTCAGCCATGTAGATCAGTGCTCCTGAGTACAGTCAGCCATGGAGATCAGGGCTTCTGAGTACAGTCAGCCATGTAGATCAGGGCTCCTGAGTACAGTCAGCCTTGTAGATAAGAGCTCCTGAGGACAGTCAGCCATGTAGATCAGGGCTCCTGAGTACAGTCAGCCATGGAGATCAGTGCTCCTGAGTACGGTGAGCCGAGGAGATCAGGGCTCCTGAGTACAGTCAGCCATGTAGATCAGTGCTCCTGAGGACACTCAGCCATGGAGATCAGGGCTTCTGAGTACACTCAGCCATATAGATCAGGTCTCCTGAGTACAGTCAGCCTTGTAGATCAGAGCTCCTTGAGTACAGTCAGCCATGTAGATCAGGGCTCCTGAGTACAGTCAGCCATGGAGATCAGGGCTCCTGAGTACAGTCAGCCATGTAGATCAGGGCTCCTGAGTACAGTCAGCCTTGTAGATCAGAGCTCCTTGAGTACAGTCAGCCATGTAGATCAGGGCTCCTGAGTACAGTCAGCCATGTAGATCAGAGCTCCTGAGTACAGTCAGCCATGTAGATCAGGGCTCCTGAGTACAGTCAGCCATGGAGATCAGAGCTCCTGAGTACAGTCAGCCATGTAGATCAGGGCTACTGAGTACAATCAGCCATGGCGATCAGGGCTCCTAGTACAGTCAGCCATGTAGATCAGGACTCCTGAGTACAGTCAGCCATGGAGACCAGGGCTCTTGAGTACAGTCAGCCATGTAGATCAGGGCTCCTGAGTACAGTCAGCCTTGTAGATCAGAGCTCCCGAGTACAGTCAGCCATGTAGATCAGGGCTCCCGAGTACAGTCAGCCATGTAGATCAGGGCTCCTTTGTACAGTCAGCCATGTAGCTCAGTGCTCATGAGTACAGTCAGCCATGTAGATCAGGGCTCCTGAGTACAGTCAGCCATGGAGATCAGTGCTCCTGAGTACAGTCAGCCATGGAGATCAGGGCTCTTGAGTACAGTCAGCCATGTAGATCAGGGCTGCTGAGTACAGTCAGCCTTGTAGATCAGAGCTCCTGAGTACAGTCAGCCATGTAGATCAGGGCTCCTGAGGACAGTCAGCCATGTAGCTCAGTGCTCCTGAGTACAGTCAGCCATGTAGATCAGAGCTTCTGAGTACAGTCAGCCATGTAGATCAGGGCTCCTTTGTACAGTCAGCCATGTAGCTCAGGGTTCCTGAGTACAGTCAGCCATGTAGATCAGGGTTCCTGAGTACAGTCAGCCATGGAGATCAGTGCTCCTGAGTACGGTGAGCCGAGGAGATCAGGGCTCCTGAGTACAGTCAGCCATGTAGATCAGTGCTCCTGAGGACACTCAGCCATGGAGATCAGGGCTTCTGAGTACACTCAGCCATGTAGATCAGGTCTCCTGAGTACAGTCAGCCTTGTAGATCAGAGCTCCTTGAGTACAGTCAGCCATGTAGATCAGGGCTCCTGAGTACAGTCAGCCATGGAGATCAGTGCTCCTGAGTACAGTCAGCCATGGAGATCAGGGCTCCTGAGTACAGTCAGCCATGTAGATCAGGGCTCCTGAGTACAGTCAGCCTTGTAGATCAGAGCTCCTTGAGTACAGTCAGCCATGTAGATCAGGGCTCCTGAGTACAGTCAGCCATGTAGATCAGGGCTCCTGAGTACAGTCAGCCATGGAGATCAGAGCTCCTGAGTACAGTCAGCCATGTAGATCAGGGCTCCTGAGTACAGTCAGCCATGGAGATCAGGGCTCCTGAGTACAGTCAGCCATGGAGATCAGAGCTCCTGAGTACAGTCAGCCATGTAGATCAGGGCTCCTGAGTACAGTCAGCCATGTAGATCAGGACTCCTGAGTACAGTCAGCCATGGAGACCAGGGCTCTTGAGTACAGTCAGCCATGTAGATCAGGGCTCCTGACTACAGTCAGCCTTGTAGATCAGAGCTCCTGAGTACAGTCAGCCATGTAGATCAGGGCTCCTGAGTACAGTCAGCCATGTAGATCAGGGCTCCTTTGTACAGTCAGCCATGTAGCTCAGTGCTCATGAGTACAGTCAGCCATGTAGATCAGGGCTCCTGAGTACAGTCAGCCATGGAGATCAGTGCTCCTGAGTACGGTGAGCTGTGTAGATCAGGTCTCCTGAGTACAGTCAGCCATGTAGATCAGTGCTCCTGAGTACAGTCAGCCATGGAGATCAGGGCTTCTGAGTACAGTCAGCCATGTAGATCAGGGCTCCTGAGTACAGTCAGCCTTGTAGATAAGAGCTCCTGAGGACAGTCAGCCATGTAGATCAGGGCTCCTGAGTACAGTCAGCCATGTAGATCAGAGCTTCTGAGTACAGTCAGCCATGTAGATCAGGGCTCCTTTGTACAGTCAGCCATGTAGTTCAGTGCTCCTGAGTACGGTGAGCCGAGGAGATCAGGGCTCCTGAGTACAGTCAGCCATGTAGATCAGTGCTACTGAGTACACTCAGCCATGGAGATCAGGGCTTCTGAGTACAGTCAGCCATGTAGATCAGGGCTCCTGAGTACAGTCAGCCATGGAGATCAGAGCTCCTGAGTACAGTCAGCCATGTAGATCAGGGCTACTGAGTACAATCAGCCATGGCGATCAGGGCTCCTAGTACAGTCAGCCATGTAGATCAGGACTCCTGAGTACAGTCAGCCATGGAGACCAGGGCTCTTGAGTACAGTCAGCCATGTAGATCAGGGCTCCTGAGTACAGTCAGCCTTGTAGATCAGAGCTCCCGAGTACAGTCAGCCATGTAGATCAGGGCTCCCGAGTACAGTCAGCCATGTAGATCAGGGCTCCTTTGTACAGTCAGCCATGTAGCTCAGTGCTCATGAGTACAGTCAGCCATGTAGATCAGGGCTCCTGAGTACAGTCAGCCATGGAGATCAGTGCTCCTGAGTACAGTCAGCCATGGAGATCAGGGCTCTTGAGTACAGTCAGCCATGTAGATCAGGGCTGCTGAGTACAGTCAGCCTTGTAGATCAGAGCTCCTGAGTACAGTCAGCCATGTAGATCAGGGCTCCTGAGGACAGTCAGCCATGTAGCTCAGTGCTCCTGAGTACAGTCAGCCATGTAGATCAGAGCTTCTGAGTACAGTCAGCCATGTAGATCAGGGCTCCTTTGTACAGTCAGCCATGTAGCTCAGGGTTCCTGAGTACAGTCAGCCATGTAGATCAGGGTTCCTGAGTACAGTCAGCCATGGAGATCAGTGCTCCTGAGTACGGTGAGCCGAGGAGATCAGGGCTCCTGAGTACAGTCAGCCATGTAGATCAGTGCTCCTGAGGACACTCAGCCATGGAGATCAGGGCTTCTGAGTACACTCAGCCATGTAGATCAGGTCTCCTGAGTACAGTCAGCCTTGTAGATCAGAGCTCCTTGAGTACAGTCAGCCATGTAGATCAGGGCTCCTGAGTACAGTCAGCCATGGAGATCAGTGCTCCTGAGTACAGTCAGCCATGGAGATCAGGGCTCCTGAGTACAGTCAGCCATGTAGATCAGGGCTCCTGAGTACAGTCAGCCTTGTAGATCAGAGCTCCTTGAGTACAGTCAGCCATGTAGATCAGGGCTCCTGAGTACAGTCAGCCATGTAGATCAGGGCTCCTGAGTACAGTCAGCCATGGAGATCAGAGCTCCTGAGTACAGTCAGCCATGTAGATCAGGGCTCCTGAGTACAGTCAGCCATGGAGATCAGGGCTCCTGAGTACAGTCAGCCATGGAGATCAGAGCTCCTGAGTACAGTCAGCCATGTAGATCAGGGCTCCTGAGTACAGTCAGCCATGTAGATCAGGACTCCTGAGTACAGTCAGCCATGGAGACCAGGGCTCTTGAGTACAGTCAGCCATGTAGATCAGGGCTCCTGACTACAGTCAGCCTTGTAGATCAGAGCTCCTGAGTACAGTCAGCCATGTAGATCAGGGCTCCTGAGTACAGTCAGCCATGTAGATCAGGGCTCCTTTGTACAGTCAGCCATGTAGCTCAGTGCTCATGAGTACAGTCAGCCATGTAGATCAGGGCTCCTGAGTACAGTCAGCCATGGAGATCAGTGCTCCTGAGTACGGTGAGCTGTGTAGATCAGGTCTCCTGAGTACAGTCAGCCATGTAGATCAGTGCTCCTGAGTACAGTCAGCCATGGAGATCAGGGCTTCTGAGTACAGTCAGCCATGTAGATCAGGGCTCCTGAGTACAGTCAGCCTTGTAGATAAGAGCTCCTGAGGACAGTCAGCCATGTAGATCAGGGCTCCTGAGTACAGTCAGCCTTGTAGATCAGAGCTCCTTGAGTACAGTCAGCCATGTAGATCAGGGCTCCTGAGTACAGTCAGCCATGGAGATCAGAGCTCCTGAGTACGGTCAGCCTTGTAGATCAGGGCTCCTGAGTACGGTCATTCTTGTAGAACAGGGCTCCTGAATACGGTCAGACTTGTAGATCAGGGCTCCTGAGTACAGTCAGCCATGTAGATCAGTGCTCCTGAGTACAGTCAGCCATGGAGATCAGGGCTCTTGAGGACAGTCAGCCATGTAGATCAGGGCTCCTTAGTACAGTCAGCCTTGTAGATCAGAGCTCCTGAGTACAGTCAGCCATTTAGATCAGGGCTCCTGAGTACAGTCAGCCATGTAGCTCAGTGCTCCTGAGTACAGTCAGCCATGGAGATCAGGGCTCCTGAGTACGTTGAGCCGTGTAGATAAGTGCTCCTGAGTACAGTCAGCCATGTAGATCAGTGCTCCTGAGTACAGTCAGCCATGGAGAACAGGGATCCTAAGTACAGTCAGCCATGTAGATCAGGGCTCCTGAGTACAGTCAGCCTTGTAGATCAGAGCTCCTGAGTACAGTCAGCCATGTAGATCAGGGCTCCTGAGTACAGTCAGCCATGGAGATCAGAGCTCCTGAGCAGAGTCAGCCATGTAGATCAGGTCTCCTGAGTACAGTCAGCCTTGTATATCAGGGCTCCTGAGTACGGTCATTCTTGTAGATCAGGGTTCCTGAATACGGTCAGACTTGTAGATCAGGGCTCCTGAGTACAGTCAGCCATGTAGATCAGTGCTCCTGAGTACAGTCAGCCATGGAGATCAGGGCTCCTGAGTACAGTCAGCCATGGAGATCAGTGCTCCTGAGTACAGTCAGCCATGGAGATCAGGGCTCCTGAGTACAGTCAGCCATGTAGATCAGGGCTCCTGAGTACAGTCAGCCTTGTAGATCAGAGCTCCTTGAGTACAGTCAGCCATGTAGATCAGGGCTCCTGAGTACAGTCAGCGATGGAGATCAGAGCTCCTGAGTACAGTCAGCCATGTAGATCAGGACTCCTGAGTACACTCAGCCATGGAGATCAGAGCTCCTGAGTACGGTCAGCCTTGTAGATCAGGGCTCCTGAGTACGGTCATTCTTGTAGATCAGGGCTCCTGAGTACAGTCAGCCATGGAGACCAGGGCTCTTGAGTACAGTCAGCCATGTAGATCAGGGCTCCTGAGTACAGTCAGCCTTGTAGATCAGAGCTCCTGAGTACAGTCAGCCATTTAGATCAGTGCTCCTGAGTACAGTCAGCCATGGAGATCAGGGCTCCTGAGTACGTTGAGCCGTGTAGATCAGTGCTCCTGAGTACAGTCAGCCTTGTAGATCAGAGCTCCTGAGTACAGTCAGCCATGTAGATCAGGGCTCCTGAGTACAGTCAGCCATGTAGATCAGGGCTCCTTTGTACAGTCAGCCATGTAGCTCAGTGCTCATGAGTACAGTCAGCCATGTAGATCAGGGCTCCTGAGTACAGTCAGCCATGGAGATCAGTGCTCCTGAGTACAGTCAGCCATGGAGATCAGGGCTCTTGAGTACAGTCAGCCATGTAGATCAGGGCTGCTGAGTACAGTCAGCCTTGTAGATCAGAGCTCCTGAGTACAGTCAGCCATGTAGATCAGGGCTCCTGAGTACAGTCAGCCATGTAGCTCAGTGCTCCTGAGTACAGTCAGCCATGTAGATCAGAGCTTCTGAGTACAGTCAGCCATGTAGATCAGGGCTCCTTTGTACAGTCAGCCATGTAGCTCAGTGCTCCTGAGTACAGTCAGCCATGTAGATCAGGGTTCCTGAGTACAGTCAGCCATGGAGATCAGTGCTCCTGAGTACGGTGAGCCGAGGAGATCAGGGCTCCTGAGTACAGTCAGCCATGTAGATCAGTGCTCCTGAGGACACTCAGCCATGGAGATCAGGGCTTCTGAGTACACTCAGCCATGTAGATCAGGTCTCCTGAGTACAGTCAGCCTTGTAGATCAGAGCTCCTTGAGTACAGTCAGCCATGTAGATCAGGGCTCCTGAGTACAGTCAGCCATGGAGATCAGTGCTCCTGAGTACAGTCAGCCATGGAGATCAGGGCTCCTGAGTACAGTCAGCCATGTAGATCAGGGCTCCTGAGTACAGTCAGCCATGTAGATCAGAGCTCCTTGAGTACAGTCAGCCATGTAGATCAGGGCTCCTGAGTACAGTCAGCCATGTAGATCAGGGCTCCTGAGTACAGTCAGCCATGGAGATCAGAGCTCCTGAGTACAGTCAGCCATGTAGATCAGGGCTCCTGAGTACAGTCAGCCATGGAGATCAGGGCTCCTGAGTACAGTCAGCCATGGAGATCAGAGCTCCTGAGTACAGTCAGCCATGTAGATCAGGGCTCCTGAGTACAGTCAGCCATGTAGATCAGGACTCCTGAGTACAGTCAGCCATGGAGACCAGGGCTCTTGAGTACAGTCAGCCATGTAGATCAGGGCTCCTGAGTACAGTCAGCCTTGTAGATCAGAGCTCCTGAGTACAGTCAGCCATGTAGATCAGGGCTCCTGAGTACAGTCAGCCATGTAGATCAGGGCTCCTTTGTACAGTCAGCCATGTAGCTCAGTGCTCCTGAGTACAGTCAGCCATGTAGATCAGGGCTCCTGAGTACAGTCAGCCATGGAGATCGGTCTCCTGAGTACAGTCAGCCATGTAGATCAGTGCTCCTGAGTACAGTCAGCCATGGAGATCAGGGCTTCTGAGTACAGTCAGCCATGTAGATCAGGGCTCCTGAGTACAGTCAGCCTTGTAGATAAGAGCTCCTGAGGACAGTCAGCCATGTAGATCAGGGCTCCTGAGTACAGTCAGCCATGGAGATCAGTGCTCCTGAGTACGGTGAGCCGAGGAGATCAGGGCTCCTGAGTACAGTCAGCCATGTAGATCAGTGCTCCTGAGGACACTCAGCCATGGAGATCAGGGCTTCTGAGTACACTCAGCCATATAGATCAGGTCTCCTGAGTACAGTCAGCCTTGTAGATCAGAGCTCCTTGAGTACAGTCAGCCATGTAGATCAGGGCTCCTGAGTACAGTCAGCCATGGAGATCAGGGCTCCTGAGTACAGTCAGCCATGTAGATCAGGGCTCCTGAGTACAGTCAGCCTTGTAGATCAGAGCTCCTTGAGTACAGTCAGCCATGTAGATCAGGGCTCCTGAGTACAGTCAGCCATGTAGATCAGAGCTCCTGAGTACAGTCAGCCATGGAGATCAGGGCTCCTGAGTACAGTCAGCCATGGAGATCAGAGCTCCTGAGTACAGTCAGCCATGTAGATCAGGGCTACTGAGTACAATCAGCCATGGCGATCAGGGCTCCTAGTACAGTCAGCCATGTAGATCAGGACTCCTGAGTACAGTCAGCCATGGAGACCAGGGCTCTTGAGTACAGTCAGCCATGTAGATCAGGGCTCCTGAGTACAGTCAGCCTTGTAGATCAGAGCTCCTGAGTACAGTCAGCCATGTAGATCAGGGCTCCTGAGTACAGTCAGCCATGTAGATCAGGGCTCCTTTGTACAGTCAGCCATGTAGCTCAGTGCTCATGAGTACAGTCAGCCATGTAGATCAGGGCTCCTGAGTACAGTCAGCCATGGAGATCAGTGCTCCTGAGTACAGTCAGCCATGGAGATCAGGGCTCTTGAGTACAGTCAGCCATGTAGATCAGGGCTGCTGAGTACAGTCAGCCTTGTAGATCAGAGCTCCTGAGTACAGTCAGCCATGTAGATCAGGGCTCCTGAGTACAGTCAGCCATGTAGCTCAGTGCTCCTGAGTACAGTCAGCCATGTAGATCAGAGCTTCTGAGTACAGTCAGCCATGTAGATCAGGGCTCCTGAGTACAGTCAGCCATGTAGCTCAGGGTTCCTGAGTACAGTCAGCCATGTAGATCAGGGTTCCTGAGTACAGTCAGCCATGGAGATCAGTGCTCCTGAGTACGGTGAGCCGAGGAGATCAGGGCTCCTGAGTACAGTCAGCCATGTAGATCAGTGCTCCTGAGGACACTCAGCCATGGAGATCAGGGCTTCTGAGTACACTCAGCCATGTAGATCAGGTCTCCTGAGTACAGTCAGCCTTGTAGATCAGAGCTCCTTGAGTACAGTCAGCCATGTAGATCAGGGCTCCTGAGTACAGTCAGCCATGGAGATCAGTGCTCCTGAGTACAGTCAGCCATGGAGATCAGGGCTCCTGAGTACAGTCAGCCATGTAGATCAGGGCTCCTGAGTACAGTCAGCCTTGTAGATCAGAGCTCCTTGAGTACAGTCAGCCATGTAGATCAGGGCTCCTGAGTACAGTCAGCCATGTAGATCAGGGCTCCTGAGTACAGTCAGCCATGGAGATCAGAGCTCCTGAGTACAGTCAGCCATGTAGATCAGGGCTCCTGAGTACAGTCAGCCATGGAGATCAGGGCTCCTGAGTACAGTCAGCCATGGAGATCAGAGCTCCTGAGTACAGTCAGCCATGTAGATCAGGGCTCCTGAGTACAGTCAGCCATGTAGATCAGGACTCCTGAGTACAGTCAGCCATGGAGACCAGGGCTCTTGAGTACAGTCAGCCATGTAGATCAGGGCTCCTGACTACAGTCAGCCTTGTAGATCAGAGCTCCTGAGAACAGTCAGCCATGTAGATCAGGGCTCCTGAGTACAGTCAGCCATGTAGATCAGGGCTCCTTTGTACAGTCAGCCATGTAGCTCAGTGCTCATGAGTACAGTCAGCCATGTAGATCAGGGCTCCTGAGTACAGTCAGCCATGGAGATCAGTGCTCCTGAGTACGGTGAGCCGTGTAGATCAGGTCTCCTGAGTACAGTCAGCCATGTAGATCAGTGCTCCTGAGTACAGTCAGCCATGGAGATCAGGGCTTCTGAGTACAGTCAGCCATGTAGATCAGGGCTCCTGAGTACAGTCAGCCTTGTAGATAAGAGCTCCTGAGGACAGTCAGCCTTGTAGATCAGGGCTCCTGAGTACAGTCAGCCTTGTAGATCAGAGCTCCTTGAGTACAGTCAGCCATGTAGATCAGGGCTCCTGAGTACAGTCAGCCATGGAGATCAGAGCTCCTGAGTACGGTCAGCCTTGTAGATCAGGGCTCCTGAGTACGGTCATTCTTGTAGAACAGGGCTCCTGAATACGGTCAGACTTGTAGATCAGGGCTCCTGAGTACAGTCAGCCATGTAGATCAGTGCTCCTGAGTACAGTCAGCCATGGAGATCAGGGCTCTTGAGGACAGTCAGCCATGTAGATCAGGGCTCCTTAGTACAGTCAGCCTTGTAGATCAGAGCTCCTGAGTACAGTCAGCCATTTAGATCAGGGCTCCTGAGTACAGTCAGCCATGTAGATCAGGGCTCCTGAGTACAGTCAGCCATGGAGATCAGGGCTCCTGAGTACGTTGAGCCGTGTAGATCAGTGCTCCTGAGTACAGTCAGCCATGTAGATCAGTGCTCCTGAGTACAGTCAGCCATGGAGAACAGGGATCCTAAGTACAGTCAGCCATGTAGATCAGGGCCCCTGAGTACAGTCAGCCTTGTAGATCAGAGCTCCTGAGTACAGTCAGCCATGTAGATCAGGGCTCCTGAGTACAGTCAGCCATGGAGATCAGAGCTCCTGAGCAGAGTCAGCCATGTAGATCAGGTCTCCTGAGTACAGTCAGCCTTGTATATCAGGGCTCCTGAGTACGGTCATTCTTGTAGATCAGGGTTCCTGAATACGGTCAGACTTGTAGATCAGGGCTCCTGAGTACAGTCAGCCATGTAGATCAGTGCTCCTGAGTACAGTCAGCCATGGAGATCAGGGCTCCTGAGTACAGTCAGCCATGGAGATCAGTGCTCCTGAGTACAGTCAGCCATGGAGATCAGGGCTCCTGAGTACAGTCAGCCATGTAGATCAGGGCTCCTGAGTACAGTCAGCCTTGTAGATCAGAGCTCCTTGAGTACAGTCAGCCATGTAGATCAGGGCTCCTGAGTACAGTCAGCGATGGAGATCAGAGCTCCTGAGTACAGTCAGCCATGTAGATCAGGACTCCTGAGTACAGTCAGCCATGGAGACCAGGGCTCTTGAGTACAGTCAGCCATGTAGATCAGGGCTCCTGAGTACAGTCAGCCTTGTAGATCAGAGCTCCTGAGTACAGTCAGCCATGTAGATCAGGGCTCCTGAGTACAGTCAGCCATGTAGATCAGGGCTCCTTTGTACAGTCAGCCATGTAGCTCAGTGCTCATGAGTACAGTCAGCCATGTAGATCAGGGCTCCTGAGTACAGTCAGCCATGGAGATCAGTGCTCCTGAGTACAGTCAGCCATGGAGATCAGGGCTCTTGAGTACAGTCAGCCATGTAGATCAGGGCTGCTGAGTACAGTCAGCCTTGTAGATCAGAGCTCCTGAGTACAGTCAGCCATGTAGATCAGGGCTCCTGAGTACAGTCAGCCATGTAGCTCAGTGCTCCTGAGTACAGTCAGCCATGTAGATCAGGGCTCCTTTGTACAGTCAGCCATGTAGCTCAGGGTTCCTGAGTACAGTCAGCCATGTAGATCAGGGTTCCTGAGTACAGTCAGCCATGGAGATCAGTGCTCCTGAGTACGGTGAGCCGAGGAGATCAGGGCTCCTGAGTACAGTCAGCCATGTAGATCAGTGCTCCTGAGGACACTCAGCCATGGAGATCAGGGCTTCTGAGTACACTCAGCCATGTAGATCAGGTCTCCTGAGTACAGTCAGCCTTGTAGATCAGAGCTCCTTGAGTACAGTCAGCCATGTAGATCAGGGCTCCTGAGTACAGTCAGCCATGGAGATCAGTGCTCCTGAGTACAGTCAGCCATGGAGATCAGGGCTCCTGAGTACAGTCAGCCATGTAGATCAGGGCTCCTGAGTACAGTCAGCCTTGTAGATCAGAGCTCCTTGAGTACAGTCAGCCATGTAGATCAGGGCTCCTGAGTACAGTCAGCCATGTAGATCAGGGCTCCTGAGTACAGTCAGCCATGGAGATCAGAGCTCCTGAGTACAGTCAGCCATGTAGATCAGGGCTCCTGAGTACAGTCAGCCATGGAGATCAGGGCTCCTGAGTACAGTCAGCCATGGAGATCAGAGCTCCTGAGTACAGTCAGCCATGTAGATCAGGGCTCCTGAGTACAGTCAGCCATGTAGATCAGGACTCCTGAGTACAGTCAGCCATGGAGACCAGGGCTCTTGAGTACAGTCAGCCATGTAGATCAGGGCTCCTGACTACAGTCAGCCTTGTAGATCAGAGCTCCTGAGTACAGTCAGCCATGTAGATCAGGGCTCCTGAGTACAGTCAGCCATGTAGATCAGGGCTCCTTTGTACAGTCAGCCATGTAGCTCAGTGCTCATGAGTACAGTCAGCCATGTAGATCAGGGCTCCTGAGTACAGTCAGCCATGGAGATCAGTGCTCCTGAGTACGGTGAGCCGTGTAGATCAGGTCTCCTGAGTACAGTCAGCCATGTAGATCAGTGCTCCTGAGTACAGTCAGCCATGGAGATCAGGGCTTCTGAGTACAGTCAGCCATGTAGATCAGGGCTCCTGAGTACAGTCAGCCTTGTAGATAAGAGCTCCTGAGGACAGTCAGCCATGTAGATCAGGGCTCCTGAGTACAGTCAGCCTTGTAGATCAGAGCTCCTTGAGTACAGTCAGCCATGTAGATCAGGGCTCCTGAGTACAGTCAGCCATGGAGATCAGAGCTCCTGAGTACGGTCAGCCTTGTAGATCAGGGCTCCTGAGTACGGTCATTCTTGTAGAACAGGGCTCCTGAATACGGTCAGACTTGTAGATCAGGGCTCCTGAGTACAGTCAGCCATGTAGATCAGTGCTCCTGAGTACAGTCAGCCATGGAGATCAGGGCTCTTGAGGACAGTCAGCCATGTAGATCAGGGCTCCTTAGTACAGTCAGCCTTGTAGATCAGAGCTCCTGAGTACAGTCAGCCATTTAGATCAGGGCTCCTGAGTACAGTCAGCCATGTAGCTCAGTGCTCCTGAGTACAGTCAGCCATGGAGATCAGGGCTCCTGAGTACGTTGAGCCGTGTAGATCAGTGCTCCTGAGTACAGTCAGCCATGTAGATCAGTGCTCCTGAGTACAGTCAGCCATGGAGAACAGGGATCCTAAGTACAGTCAGCCATGTAGATCAGGGCTCCTGAGTACAGTCAGCCTTTTAGATCAGAGCTCCTGAGTACAGTCAGCCATGTAGATCAGGGCTCCTGAGTACAGTCAGCCATGGAGATCAGAGCTCCTGAGCAGAGTCAGCCATGTAGATCAGGTCTCCTGAGTACAGTCAGCCTTGTATATCAGGGCTCCTGAGTACGGTCATTCTTGTAGATCAGGGTTCCTGAATACGGTCAGACTTGTAGATCAGGGCTCCTGAGTACAGTCAGCCATGTAGATCAGTGCTCCTGAGTACAGTCAGCCATGGAGATCAGGGCTCCTGAGTACAGTCAGCCATGGAGATCAGTGCTCCTGAGTACAGTCAGCCATGGAGATCAGGGCTCCTGAGTACAGTCAACCATGTAGATCAGGGCTCCTGAGTACAGTCAGCCTTGTAGATCAGAGCTCCTTGAGTACAGTCAGCCATGTAGATCAGGGCTCCTGAGTACAGTCAGCGATGGAGATCAGAGCTCCTGAGTACAGTCAGCCATGTAGATCAGGACTCCTGAGTACACTCAGCCATGGAGATCAGAGCTCCTGAGTACGGTCAGCCTTGTAGATCAGGGCTCCTGAGTACGGTCATTCTTGTAGATCAGGGCTCCTGAGTACAGTCAGCCATGGAGACCAGGGCTCTTGAGTACAGTCAGCCATGTAGATCAGGGCTCCTGAGTACAGTCAGCCTTGTAGATCAGAGCTCCTGAGTACAGTCAGCCATGTAGATCAGGGCTCCTGAGTACAGTCAGCCATGTAGATCAGGGCTCCTTTGTACAGTCAGCCATGTAGCTCAGTGCTCATGAGTACAGTCAGCCATGTAGATCAGGGCTTCTGAGTACAGTCAGCCATGTAGATCAGGGCTCCTGAGTACAGTCAGCCTTGTAGATAAGAGCTCCTGAGGACAGTCAGCCATGTAGATCAGGGCTCCTGAGTACAGTCAGCCTTGTAGATCAGAGCTCCTTGAGTACAGTCAGCCATGTAGATCAGGGCTCCTGAGTACAGTCAGCCATGGAGATCAGAGCTCCTGAGTACGGTCAGCCATGGAGATCAGGGCTCTTGAGGACAGTCAGCCATGTAGATCAGGGCTCCTTAGTACAGTCAGCCTTGTAGATCAGAGCTCCTGAGTACAGTCAGCCATTTAGATCAGGGCTCCTGAGTACAGTCAGCCATGTAGATCAGGGCTCCTTAGTACAGTCAGCCATGGAGATCAGGGCTCTTGAGGACAGTCAGCCATGTAGATCAGGGCTCCTTAGTACAGTCAGCCTTGTAGATCAGAGCTCCTGAGTACAGTCAGCCATTTAGATCAGGGCTCCTGAGTACAGTCAGCCATGTAGCTCAGTGCTCCTGAGTACAGTCAGCCATGTAGATCAGTGCTCCTGAGTACAGTCAGCCATGTAGATCAGTGCTCCTGAGTACATTTAGCCATGGAGATCAGGGCTCCTGAGTACAGTCAGCCATGTAGATCAGTGCTCCTGAGTACAGTCAGCCATGTAGATCAGTGCTCCTGAGTACATTTAGCCATGGAGATCAGGGCTCCTGAGTACAGTCAGCCATGTAGATCAGGGCTCCTGAGTACAGTCAGCCATGTAGATCAGTGCTCCTGAGTACAGTCAGCCATGTAGATCAGGGCTCCTGAGTACAGTCAGCCATGGAGATCAGGGCTCCTGAGTACAGTCAGCCATGTAGCTCAGTGCTCCAGAGTACAGTCAGCCATGGAGATCAGGGCTCCTGAGTACATTGAGCCGTGTAGATCAGTGCTCCTGAGTACAGTCAGCCATATAGATCAGAGCTCCTGAGTACAGTCAGCCATGTAGATCAGGGCTCCTGAGTACAGTCAGCCATGTAGCTCAGTGCTCCTGAGTACAGTCAGCCATGGAGATCAGTGCTCCTGAGTACATTGAGCCGTGTAGATCAGTGCTCCTGAGTACAGTCAGCCATATAGATCAGTGCTCCTGAGTACAGTCAGCCATGTAGATCAGGGCTCCTGAGTACAGTCAGCCATGGAGATCAGAGCTCCTGAGTACGGTCAGCCTTGTAGATCAGGGCTCCTGAGTACGGTCATTCTTGTAGATCAGGGCTCCTGAATACGGTCAGACTTGTAGATCAGGGCTCTTGAGTACAGTCAGCCATGGAGATCAGTGCTCCTGATCACAGTCAGCCATGTAGATCAGTGCTCCTGAGTACAGTCAGCCATGTAGATCAGGGCTCCTGAGTACAGTCAGCCATGTAGCTCAGTGCTCCTGAGTACAGTCAGCCATGGAGATCAGGGCTCCTGAGTACATTGAGCCGTGTAGATCAGTGCTCCTGAGTACAGTCAGCCATATACATCAGTGCTCCTGAGTATGGTCAGCCGTGTAAGTCAGGGCTCCTGAGTACGGTCAGCCGTATAGTTCAGGGCTCCTGAATACGGTCAGCCGTGTAGATCAGGGCTCCTGAGTACAGTCAGCCATGTAGATCAGAGCTTCTGAGTACAGTCAGCCATGTAGATTAGGGCTCCTGAGTACAGTCAGCCATGTAGATCAGGGCTCCTGAATACGGTCAGCCGTGTAGATCAGAGGTCCTGAGTACAGTCAGCCATGTAGATCAGGGCTCCTGAGTACATTTAGCCATGTAGATCAGGGCTCCTGAGTACAGTCAGCCATGTAGATCAGGGCTCCTGAGTACAGTCAGCCATGTAGCTCAGTGCTCCTGAGTACAGTCAGCCATGGAGATCAGGGCTCCTGAGTACATTGAGCCATGTAGATCAGGGCTCCTGAGTACAGTCAGCCATGGAGATCAGAGCTACTGAGTACAGTCAGCCATATAGATCAGGGCTCCTGAGTACAGTCAGCCATGGAGATCAGGGCTCCTGAGTACAGTCAGCCATGGAGATCAGAGCTCCTGAGCACGGTCAGCCTTGTAGATCAGGGCTCCTGAGTACAGCCAGCCTTGTAGATCAGGGCTCCTGAGTACAGTCAGCCATGGAGATCAGAGCTACTGAGTACAGTCAGCCATATAGATCAGGGCTCCTGAGTACAGTCAGCCATGGAGATCAGGGCTACTGAGTACAGTCAGCCATGGAGATCAGAGCTCCTGAGCACGGTCAGCCTTGTAGATCAGGGCTCCTGAGTACAGCCAGCCTTGTAGATCAGGGCTCCTGAGTACAGTCAGCCATGGAGATCAGTGCTCCTGAGTACAGTCAGCCATGTAGATCAGTGCTCCTGAATACGGTCAGACTTGTAGATCAGGGCTCCTGAGTACAGTCAGCCATGGAGATCAGTGCTCCTGAGTACAGTTAGCCATGTAGATCAGTGCTCCTGAGTACAGTCAGCCATGTAGATCAGGGCTCCTGAGTACAGTCAGCCATGGAGATCAGAGCTCCTGAGTACAGTCAGCCATGTAGATCAGGGCTCCTGAGTACAGTCAGCCATGTAGATCAGAGCTCCTGAGTACAGTCAGCCATGTAGATCAGGGCTCCTGAGTACAGTCAGCCATGTAGATCAGAGCTTCTGAGTACAGTCAGCCGTGTAGATCAGGGCTCCTGAGGACAGTCAGCCATGTAGATCAGGGCTCCTGAGTACAGTCAGCCATGTAGATCAGGGCTCCTGAGTACAGTCAGCCATGGAGATCAGTGCTCCTGAGTACGGTCAGCCGCGTAGATCAGGGCTCCTGAGTACAGTCAGCCGTGTACATCAGTACTCCTGAGTATGGTCAGCCGTGTAAGTCAGGGCTTCTGAGTACGGTCAGCCGTATAGTTCAGGGCTCCTGAGTACGGTCAGCCTTGTAGATCAGGGCTCCTGAGTACAGTCAGCCATGAAGATCAGTGCTCCTGAGTACAGTCAGCCATGTAGATCAGTGCTCCTGAGTACAGTCAGCCATGTAGATCAGGGCTCCTGAGTACAATCAGCCATGGAGATCAGAGCTCCTGAGTACAGTCAGCCATGTAGATCAGGGCTCCTCAGTACAGTCAGCCATGTAGATCAGGGCTCCTGAGTACAGTCAGCCATGTAGACCAGGGCTCCTGAGTACAGTCAGCCATGGAGATCAGTGCTCCTGAGTACAGTCAGCCATGTAGATCAGTGCTCCTGAGTACAGTCAGCCATGGAGATCAGAGCTCCTGAGTACGGTCAGCCTTGTAGATCAGAGCTCCTGAGTACGGTCAGCCTTGTAGATCAGGGCTCCTGAGTACGGTCAGCCTTGTAGATCAGGGCTCCTGAGTACGGTCAGCCATGTAGATCAGGGCTCCTGAGTACAGTCAGCCTTGTAGATCAGGGCTCCTGAGTACGGTCAGCCTTGTAAGATCAGGGCTCCTGAGTACGGTCAGCCGTATAGATCAGGGCTCCTGAGTACGGTCAGCCTTGTAGATCAGGGCTCCTGAGTACAGTCAGCCATGGAGATCAGTGCTCCTGAGTACAGTCAGCCATGTAGATCAGTGCTCCTGAGTACAGTCAGCCATGTAGATCAGGGCTCCTGAGTACAGTCAGCCATGGAGATCAGAGCTCCTGAGTACAGTCAGCCATGTAGATCAGGGCTCCTGAGTACAGTCAGCCATGTAGACCAGGGCTCCTGAGTACAGTCAGCCATGGAGATCAGAGCTCCTGAGTACAGTCAGCCATGTAGATCAGTGCTCCTGAGTACAGTCAGCCATATAGATCAGGGCTCCTGAGTACAGTCAGCCATGGAGATCAGGGCTCCTGAGTACAGTCAGCCATGGAGATCAGTGCTCCTGAGTACAGTCAGCCATATAGATCAGGGCTCCTGAGTACAGTCAGCCATGGAGATCAGGGCTCCTGAGTACAGTCAGCCATGGAGATCAGAGCTCCTGAGCACGGTCAGCCTTGTAGATCAGGGCTCCTGAATATGGTCAGACTTGTAGATCAGGGCTCCTGAGTACAGTCAGCCATGGAGATCAGTGCTCCTGAGTACAGTCAGCCATGTAGATCAGTGCTCCTGAGTACAGTCAGCCATGTTGATCAGTGATCCTGAGTACAGTCAGTCATGTAGATGAGAGCTTCTGAGTACAGTCAGCCATGTAGACCAGGGCTCCTGAGTACAGTCAGCCATGTAGATCAGGGCTCCTGAGTACAGTCAGCCATGTAGATCAGAGCTCCTGAGTACAGTCAGCCATGTAGATCAGGGCTCCTGAGTACAGTCAGCCGTGTAGATCAGGTCTCCTGAGTACAGTCAGCCGTGTAGATCAGGGCTCCTGAGGACAGTCAGCCATGTAGATCAGGGCTCCTGAGTGCAGTCAGCCATGTAGATCAGGGCTCCTGAGTACAGTCAGCCATGTAGATTAGGGCTCCTGAGTTCAGTCAGCCATGGAGATCAGTGCTCCTGAGTACGGTCAGCCGCGTAGATCAGGGCTCCTGAGTACGATCAGCCATGTACATCAGTACTCCTGAGTATGGTCAGCCGTGTAAGTCAGGGCTCCTGAGTACGGTCAGCCGTATAGTTCAGGGCTCCTGAGTACGGTCAGCCTTGTAGATCAGGGCTCCTGAGTACAGTCAGCCATGGAGATCAGAGCTCCTGAGTACGGTCAGCCTTGTAGATCAGGGCTCCTGAGTACGGTCATTCTTGTAGATCAGGGCTCCTGAATACGGTCAGACTTGTAGATCAGGGCTCCTGAGTACAGTCAGCCATGTAGATCAGAGCTCCTGAGTACAGTCAGCCATTTAGATCAGGGCTCCTGAGTACAGTCAGCCATGTAGCTCAGTGCTCCTGAGTACAGTCAGCCATGGAGATCAGGGCTCCTGAGTACGTTGAGCCGTGTAGATCAGTGCTCCTGAGTACGTTGAGCCGTGTAGATCAGTGCTCCTGAGTACAGTCAGCCATGTAGATCAGTGCTCCTGAGTACAGTCAGCCATGGAGAACAGGGATCCTAAGTACAGTCAGCCATGTAGATCAGGGCTCCTGAGTACAGTCAGCCATGTAGATCAGAGCTTCTGAGTACAGTCAGCCATGTAGATCAGTGCTCCTTAGTACAGTCAGCCATGTAGATCAGGGCTCCTGAGTACAGTCAGCCATGTAGATCAGGGCTCCTGAGTACAGTCAGCCATGTAGATCAGGGCTCCTGAATACGGTCAGCCGTGTAGATCAGAGCTCCTGAGTACAGTCAGCCATGTAGATCAGGGCTCCTGAATAAGGTCAGCCGTGTAGATCAGTGCTCCTGAGTACATTTAGCCATGGAGATCAGGGCTCCTGAGTACAGTCAGCCATGTAGATCAGGGCTCCTGAGTACAGTCAGCCATGGAGATCAGAACTTCTGAGTACAGTCAGCCATGTAGATCAGGGCTCCTGAGTACAGTCAGCCATGGAGATCAGTGCTCCTGAGTACGATCAGCCGCGTAGATCAGGGCTCCTGAGTACGATCAAATCAAATCAAATTTATTCATATAGCCCTTCGTACATCAGCTGATATCTCAAAGTGCTGTACAGAAACCCAGCCTAAAACCCCAAACAGCAAGCAATGCAGGTGTAGAAGCACGGTGGCTAGGAAAAACTCCCTAGAAAGGCCAAAACCTAGGAAGAAACCTAGAGAGGAACCAGGCTATGTGGGGTGGCCAGTCCTCTTCTGGCTGTGCCGGGTGGAGATTATAACAAAACATGGTCAAGATGTTCAAATGTTCATAAATGACCAGCATGGTCGAATAATAATAAGGCAGAATAGTTGAAACTGGAGCAGCAGTACAGTCAGGTGGACTGGGGACAGCAAGGAGTCATCATGTCAGGTATTCCTGGGGCATGGTCCTAGGGCTCAGGTCCTCCGAGAGAGAGAAAGAAAGAGAGAATTAGAGAGAGCATATGTGGGATGGCCAGTCCTCTTCTGGCTGTGCCGGGTGGAGATTATAACAGAACATGGCCAAGATGTTCAAATGTTCATAAATGACCAGCATGGTCGAATAATAATACGGCAGAACAGTTGAAACTGGAGCAGCAGCACAGCCAGGTGGACTGGGGACAGCAAGGAGTCATCATGTCAGGTAGTCCTGGGGCATGGTCCTAGGGCTCAGGTCCTCCAAGAGAGAGAAAGAGAGAAGGAGAGAATTAGAGAACGCACACTTAGATTCACACAGGACACCGAATAGGACAGGAGAAGTACTCCAGATATAACAAACTGACCCTAGCCCCCCGACACATAAACTACTGCAGCATAAATACTGGAGGCTGAGACAGGAGGGGTCAGGAGACACTGTGGCCCACTCCGAGGCCACCCCCGGACAGGGCCAAACAGGAAGGATATAACCCCACCCACTTTGCCAAAGCACAGCCCCCACACCACTAGAGGGATATCTTCAACCACCAACTTACCATCCTGAGACAAGGCTGAGTATAGCCCACAAAGACCTCCGCCACGGCACAACCCAAGGGGGGGGGGAGGCGCCAACCCAGACAGGATGACCACATCAGTGACTCAACCCACTCAGGTGACGCACCCCCTCCAGGGACGGCATGAGAGAGCCCCAGTAAAGCCAGTGACTCAGCCCCTGTAATAGGGTTAGAGGCAGAGAATCCCAGTGGAAAGAGCGGAACCGGCCAGGCAGAGACAGCAAGGGCGGTTCGTTGCTCCAGAGCCTTTCCGTTCACCCTCCCACTCCTGGGCCAGACTACACTCAATCATATGACCCACTGAAGAGATGAGTCTTCAGTAGAGACTTAAAGGTTGAGACCGAGTTTGCGTCTCTGACATGGGTAGGCAGACCGTTCCATAAAAATGGAGCTCTATAGGAGAAAGCCCTGCCTCCAGCTGTTTGCTTAAAAATTCTAGGGACAATTAGGAGGCCTGCGTCTTGTGACCGTAGCGTACGTGTAGGTATGTACGGCAGGACCAAATCAGAGAGATAGGTAGGAGCAAGCCCATGTAATGCTTTGTAGGTTAGCAGTAAAACCTTGAAATCAGCCCTTGCTTTGACAGGAAGCCAGTGTAGAGAGGCTAGCACTGGAGTAATATGATCAAATTTTTTGGTTCTAGTCAGCCGTGTACATCAGTGCTCCTGAGTATGGTCAGCCGTGTAAGTCAGGGCTCCTGAGTACGGTCAGCCGTATAGTTCAGGGCTCCTGATTACGGTCAGCCGTGTAGATCAGTGCTCCTGATTACAGTCAGCCATGTAGATCTGTGCTCCTGAGTACAGTCAGCCATGTAGATCAGGGCTCCTGAGTACAGTCAGCCATGTAGATCAGGGCTCTTGAGGACAGTCAGCCATGTAGATCAGGGCTCCTGAGTACGGTCATTCTTGTAGATCAAGGCTCCTGAATACGGTCAGACTTGTAGATCAGGGCTCTTGAGTACAGTCAGCCTTGTAGATCAGGGCTCCTGAGTACAGTCAGCCTTGTAGATCTGGGCCCCTGAATAGGGTCAGACTTGTAGATCAGGGCTCCTGAGTACCGTCAGCCATGTAGATCAGGGCTCCTGAGTACAGTCAGCCATGTAGATCAGGGCTCCTGAGTACAGTCAGCCATGTAGATCAGGGCTCCTGAGTACAAGCAGCCATGTAGATCAGGGCTCCTGAGTACAGTCATTCATGGAGATCAGAGCTCCTGAGTACAGTCAGCCATGTAGATCAGGGCTCCTGAGTACAGTCAGCCATGTAGATCAGTGCTCCTGAGTACAGTCAGCCATGGAGATCAGGGCTCTTGAGGACAGTCAGCCATGTAGATCAGGGCTCCTGAGTACAGTCAGCCTTGTAGATCAGAGCTCCTGAGTACAGTCAGCCATGTAGCTCAGTGCTCCTGAGTACAGTCAGCCATGTAGCTCAGTGCTCCTGAGTACAGTCAGCCATGGAGATCAGGGCTCCTGAGTACGTTGAGCCGTGTAGATCAGTGCTCCTGAGTACAGTCAGCCATGTAGATCAGTGCTCCTGAGTACAGTCAGCCATGGAGATCAGGGATCCTAAGTACAGTCAGCCATGTAGATCAGGGCTCCTGAGTACAGTCAGCCTTGTAGATCAGAGCTCCTGAGTACAGTCAGCCATGTAGATCAGGGCTCCTGAGTACAGTCAGCCATGTAGATCAGGGCTCCTTTGTACAGTCAGCCATGTAGCTCAGTGCTCATGAGTACAGTCAGCCATGTAGATCAGGGCTCCTGAGTACAGTCAGGCATGGAGATCAGTGCTCCTGAGTACTGTGAGCTGTGTAGATCAGGGCTCCTGAGTACAGTCAGCCATGTAGATCAGTGCTCCTGAGTACAGTCAGCCATGTAGATCAGGGCTCCTGAGTACAGTCAGCCTTGTAAGATCAGGGCTCCTGAGCACGGTCAGCCTTGTAGATCAGGGCTCCTGAATACGGTCAGACTTGTAGATCAGGGCTCCTGAGCACGGTCAGCCTTGTAGATCAGGGCTCCTGAATACGGTCAGACTTGTAGATCAGGGCTCCTGAGTACAGTCAGCCATGGAGATCAGTGCTCCTGAGTACAGTTAGCCATGTAGATCAGTGCTCCTGAGTACAGTCAGCCATGTAGATCAGGGCTCCTGAGTACAGTCAGCCATGGAGATCAGAGCTCCTGAGTACAGTCAGCCATGTAGATCAGGGCTCCTGAGTACAGTCAGCCATGTAGACCAGGGCTCCTGAGTACAGTCAGCCATGGAGATCAGTGCTCCTGAGTACAGTCAGCCATGTAGATCAGTGCTCCTGAGTACAGTCAGCCATATAGATCAGGGCTCCTGAGTACAGTCAGCCATGGAGATCAGGGCTCCTGAGTACAGTCAGCCATGGAGATCAGAGCTCCTGAGCACGGTCAGCCTTGTAGATCAGGGCTCCTGAATATGGTCAGACTTGTAGATCAGGGCTCCTGAGTACAGTCAGCCATGGAGATCAGTGCTCCTGAGTACAGTCAGCCATGTAGATCAGTGCTCCTGAGTACAGTCAGCCATGTTGATCAGTGATCCTGAGTACAGTCAGTCATGTAGATGAGAGCTTCTGAGTACAGTCAGCCATGTAGACCAGGGCTCCTGAGTACAGTCAGCCATGTAGATCAGGGCTCCTGAGTACAGTCAGCCATGTAGATCAGAGCTCCTGAGTACAGTCAGCCATGTAGATCAGGGTTCCTGAGTACAGTCAGCCGTGTAGATCAGGTCTCCTGATTACAGTCAGCCGTGTAGATCAGGGCTCCTGAGGACAGTCAGCCATGTAGATCAGGGCTCCTGAGTGCAGTCAGCCATGTAGATCAGGGCTCCTGAGTACAGTCAGCCATGTAGATTAGGGCTCCTGAGTTAAGTCAGCCATGGAGATCAGTGCTCCTGAGTACGGTCAGCCGCGTAGATCAGGGCTCCTGAGTACGATCAGCCGTGTACATCAGTACTCCTGAGTATGGTCAGCCGTGTAAGTCAGGGCTCCTGAGTACGGTCAGCCGTATAGTTCAGGGCTCCTGAGTACGGTCAGCCTTGTAGATCAGGGCTCCTGAGTACAGTCAGCCATGGAGATCAGAGCTCCTGAGTACGGTCAGCCTTGTAGATCAGGGCTCCTGAGTACGGTCATTCTTGTAGATCAGGGCTCCTGAATACGGTCAGACTTGTAGATCAGGGCTCCTGAGTACAGTCAGCCATGTAGATCAGAGCTCCTGAGTACAGTCAGCCATTTAGATCAGGGCTCCTGAGTACAGTCAGCCATGTAGCTCAGTGCTCCTGAGTACAGTAAGCCATGGAGATCAGTGCTCCTGAGTACGTTGAGCCGTGTAGATCAGTGCTCCTGAGTACGTTGAGCCGTGTAGATCAGTGCTCCTGAGTACGTTGAGCCGTGTAGATCAGTGCTCCTGAGTACAGTCAGCCATGTAGATCAGAGCTCCTGAGTACAGTCAGCCATGTAGATCAGGGCTCCTGAGTACAGTCAGCCATGTAGATCAGGGCTCCTGAGTACAAGCAGCCATGTAGATCAGGGCTCCTGAGTACAGTCATTCATGGAGATCAGAGCTCCTGAGTACAGTCAGCCATGTAGATCAGGGCTCCTGAGTACAGTCAGCCATGTAGATCAGTGCTCCTGAGTACAGTCAGCCATGGAGATCAGGGCTCTTGAGGACAGTCAGCCATGTAGATCAGGGCTCCTGAGTACAGTCAGCCTTGTAGATCAGAGCTCCTGAGTACAGTCAGCCATGTAGCTCAGTGCTCCTGAGTACAGTCAGCCATGTAGCTCAGTGCTCCTGAGTACAGTCAGCCATGGAGATCAGGGCTCCTGAGTACGTTGAGCCGTGTAGATCAGTGCTCCTGAGTACAGTCAGCCATGTAGATCAGTGCTCCTGAGTACAGTCAGCCATGGAGATCAGGGATCCTAAGTACAGTCAGCCATGTAGATCAGGGCTCCTGAGTACAGTCAGCCTTGTAGATCAGAGCTCCTGAGTACAGTCAGCCATGTAGATCAGGGCTCCTGAGTACAGTCAGCCATGTAGATCAGGGCTCCTTTGTACAGTCAGCCATGTAGCTCAGTGCTCATGAGTACAGTCAGCCATGTAGATCAGGGCTCCTGAGTACAGTCAGGCATGGAGATCAGTGCTCCTGAGTACTGTGAGCTGTGTAGATCAGGGCTCCTGAGTACAGTCAGCCATGTAGATCAGTGCTCCTGAGTACAGTCAGCCATGTAGATCAGGGCTCCTGAGTACAGTCAGCCTTGTAAGATCAGGGCTCCTGAGCACGGTCAGCCTTGTAGATCAGGGCTCCTGAATACGGTCAGACTTGTAGATCAGGGCTCCTGAGCACGGTCAGCCTTGTAGATCAGGGCTCCTGAATACGGTCAGACTTGTAGATCAGGGCTCCTGAGTACAGTCAGCCATGGAGATCAGTGCTCCTGAGTACAGTTAGCCATGTAGATCAGTGCTCCTGAGTACAGTCAGCCATGTAGATCAGGGCTCCTGAGTACAGTCAGCCATGGAGATCAGAGCTCCTGAGTACAGTCAGCCATGTAGATCAGGGCTCCTGAGTACAGTCAGCCATGTAGACCAGGGCTCCTGAGTACAGTCAGCCATGGAGATCAGTGCTCCTGAGTACAGTCAGCCATGTAGATCAGTGCTCCTGAGTACAGTCAGCCATATAGATCAGGGCTCCTGAGTACAGTCAGCCATGGAGATCAGGGCTCCTGAGTACAGTCAGCCATGGAGATCAGAGCTCCTGAGCACGGTCAGCCTTGTAGATCAGGGCTCCTGAATATGGTCAGACTTGTAGATCAGGGCTCCTGAGTACAGTCAGCCATGGAGATCAGTGCTCCTGAGTACAGTCAGCCATGTAGATCAGTGCTCCTGAGTACAGTCAGCCATGTTGATCAGTGATCCTGAGTACAGTCAGTCATGTAGATGAGAGCTTCTGAGTACAGTCAGCCATGTAGACCAGGGCTCCTGAGTACAGTCAGCCATGTAGATCAGGGCTCCTGAGTACAGTCAGCCATGTAGATCAGAGCTCCTGAGTACAGTCAGCCATGTAGATCAGGGCTCCTGAGTACAGTCAGCCGTGTAGATCAGGTCTCCTGATTACAGTCAGCCGTGTAGATCAGGGCTCCTGAGGACAGTCAGCCATGTAGATCAGGGCTCCTGAGTGCAGTCAGCCATGTAGATCAGGGCTCCTGAGTACAGTCAGCCATGTAGATTAGGGCTCCTGAGTTAAGTCAGCCATGGAGATCAGTGCTCCTGAGTACGGTCAGCCGCGTAGATCAGGGCTCCTGAGTACGATCAGCCGTGTACATCAGTACTCCTGAGTATGGTCAGCCGTGTAAGTCAGGGCTCCTGAGTACGGTCAGCCGTATAGTTCAGGGCTCCTGAGTACGGTCAGCCTTGTAGATCAGGGCTCCTGAGTACAGTCAGCCATGGAGATCAGAGCTCCTGAGTACGGTCAGCCTTGTAGATCAGGGCTCCTGAGTACGGTCAGCCATGTAGATCAGAGCTCCTGAGTACAGTCAGCCATTTAGATCAGGGCTCCTGAGTACAGTCAGCCATGTAGCTCAGTGCTCCTGAGTACAGTAAGCCATGGAGATCAGTGCTCCTGAGTACGTTGAGCCGTGTAGATCAGTGCTCCTGAGTACGTTGAGCCGTGTAGATCAGTGCTCCTGAGTACGTTGAGCCGTGTAGATCAGTGCTCCTGAGTACAGTCAGCCATGTAGATCAGTGCTCCTGAGTACAGTCAGCCATGGAGAACAGGGATCCTAAGTACAGTCAGCCATGTAGATCAGGGCTCCTGAGTACAGTCAGCCATGTAGATCAGGGCTCCTGAGTACAGTCAGCCATGTAGATCAGTGCTCCTTAGTACAGTCAGACATGTAGATCAGTGCTCCTTAGTACAGTCAGCCATGTAGATCAGGGCTCCTGAGTACAGTCAGCCATGTAGATCAGGGCTCCTGAGTACAGTCAGCCATGTAGATCAGGGCTCCTGAATACGGTCAGCCGTGTAGATCAGAGCTCCTGAGTACAGTCAGCCATGTAGATCAGGGCTCCTGAATAAGGAGCCATGTAGATCAGGGCTCCTGAGTACAGTCAGCCATGTAGATCAGGGCTCCTGAGTACAGTCAGCCATGTAGATCAGGGCTCCTGAATACGGTCAGCCGTGTAGATCAGTGCTCCTGAGTACAGTCAGCCATGGAGAACAGGGATCCTAAGTACAGTCAGCCATGTAGATCAGGGCTCCTGAGTACAGTCAGCCATGGAGATCAGGGCTCCTGAGTACAGTCAGCCATGTAGATCAGGGCTCCTGAGTACAGTCAGCCATGGAGATCAGTGCTCCTGAGTACGATCAGCCGCGTAGATCAGGGCTCCTGAGTACGATCAAATCAAATCAAATTTATTCATATAGCCCTTCGTACATCAGCTGATATCTCAAAGTGCTGTACAGAAACCCAGCCTAAAACCCCAAACAGCAAGCAATGCAGGTGTAGAAGCACGGTGGCTAGGAAAAACTCCCTAGAAAGGCCAAAACCTAGGAAGAAACCTAGAGAGGAACCAGGCTATGTGGGGTGGCCAGTCCTCTTCTGGCTGTGCCGGGTGGAGATTATAACAAAACATGGTCAAGATGTTCAAATGTTCATAAATGACCAGCATGGTCGAATAATAATAAGGCAGAATAGTTGAAACTGGAGCAGCAGTACAGTCAGGTGGACTGGGGACAGCAAGGAGTCATCATGTCAGGTATTCCTGGGGCATGGTCCTAGGGCTCAGGTCCTCCGAGAGAGAGAAAGAAAGAGAGAATTAGAGAGAGCATATGTGGGATGGCCAGTCCTCTTCTGGCTGTGCCGGGTGGAGATTATAACAGAACATGGCCAAGATGTTCAAATGTTCATAAATGACCAGCATGGTCGAATAATAATAAGGCAGAACAGTTGAAACTGGAGCAGCAGCACAGCCAGGTGGACTGGGGACAGCAAGGAGTCATCATGTCAGGTAGTCCTGGGGCATGGTCCTAGGGCTCAGGTCCTCCAAGAGAGAGAAAGAGAGAAGGAGAGAATTAGAGAACGCACACTTAGATTCACACAGGACACCGAATAGGACAGGAGAAGTACTCCAGATATAACAAACTGACCCTAGCCCCCCGACACATAAACTACTGCAGCATAAATACTGGAGGCTGAGACAGGAGGGGTCAGGAGACACTGTGGCCCACTCCGAGGCCACCCCCGGACAGGGCCAAACAGGAAGGATATAACCCCACCCACTTTGCCAAAGCACAGCCCCCACACCACTAGAGGGATATCTTCAACCACCAACTTACCATCCTGAGACAAGGCTGAGTATAGCCCACAAAGACCTCCGCCACGGCACAACCCAAGGGGGGGGGGAGGCGCCAACCCAGACAGGATGACCACATCAGTGACTCAACCCACTCAGGTGACGCACCCCCTCCAGGGACGGCATGAGAGAGCCCCAGTAAAGCCAGTGACTCAGCCCCTGTAATAGGGTTAGAGGCAGAGAATCCCAGTGGAAAGAGCGGAACCGGCCAGGCAGAGACAGCAAGGGCGGTTCGTTGCTCCAGAGCCTTTCCGTTCACCCTCCCACTCCTGGGCCAGACTACACTCAATCATATGACCCACTGAAGAGATGAGTCTTCAGTAGAGACTTAAAGGTTGAGACCGAGTTTGCGTCTCTGACATGGGTAGGCAGACCGTTCCATAAAAATGGAGCTCTATAGGAGAAAGCCCTGCCTCCAGCTGTTTGCTTAAAAATTCTAGGGACAATTAGGAGGCCTGCGTCTTGTGACCGTAGCGTACGTGTAGGTATGTACGGCAGGACCAAATCAGAGAGATAGGTAGGAGCAAGCCCATGTAATGCTTTGTAGGTTAGCAGTAAAACCTTGAAATCAGCCCTTGCTTTGACAGGAAGCCAGTGTAGAGAGGCTAGCACTGGAGTAATATGATCAAATTTTTTGGTTCTAGTCAGCCGTGTACATCAGTGCTCCTGAGTATGGTCAGCCGTGTAAGTCAGGGCTCCTGAGTACGGTCAGCCGTATAGTTCAGGGCTCCTGATTACGGTCAGCCGTGTAGATCAGTGCTCCTGATTACAGTCAGCCATGTAGATCTGTGCTCCTGAGTACAGTCAGCCATGTAGATAAGGGCTCCTGAGTACAGTCAGCCATGTAGATCAGGGCTCTTGAGGACAGTCAGCCATGTAGATCAGGGCTCCTGAGTACGGTCATTCTTGTAGATCAAGGCTCCTGAATACGGTCAGACTTGTAGATCAGGGCTCTTGAGTACAGTCAGCCTTGTAGATCAGGGCTCCTGAGTACAGTCAGCCTTGTAGATCTGGGCCCCTGAATAGGGTCAGACTTGTAGATCAGGGCTCCTGAGTACCGTCAGCCATGTAGATCAGGGCTCCTGAGTACAGTCAGCCATGTAGATCAGGGCTCCTGAGTACAGTCAGCCATGTAGATCAGGGCTCCTGAGCACAAGCAGCCATGTAGATCAGGGCTCCTGAGTACAGTCATTCATGGAGATCAGAGCTCCTGAGTACAGTCAGCCATGTAGATCAGGGCTCCTGAGTACAGTCAGCCATGTAGATCAGTGCTCCTGAGTACAGTCAGCCATGGAGATCAGGGCTCTTGAGGACAGTCAGCCATGTAGATCAGGGCTCCTGAGTACTGTCAGCCTTGTAGATCAGAGCTCCTGAGTACAGTCAGCCATGTAGCTCAGTGCTCCTGAGTACAGTCAGCCATGTAGCTCAGTGCTCCTGAGTACAGTCAGCCATGGAGATCAGGGCTCCTGAGTACGTTGAGCCGTGTAGATCAGTGCTCCTGAGTACAGTCAGCCGTGTAGATCAGGGCTCCTGAGGACAGTCAGCCATGTAGATCAGGGCTCCTGAGTACAGTCAGCCATGTAGATCAGGGCTCCTGAGTACAGTCAGCCATGGAGATCAGTGCTCCTGAGTACGGTCAGCCGCGTAGATCAGGGCTCCTGAGTACAGTCAGCCGTTTACATCAGTACTCCTGAGTATGGTCAGCCGTGTAAGTCAGGGCTTCTGAGTACGGTCAGCCGTATAGTTCAGGGCTCCTGAGTACGGTCAGCCTTGTAGATCAGGGCTCCTGAGTACAGTCAGCCATGAAGATCAGTGCTCCTGAGTACAGTCAGCCATGTAGATCAGTGCTCCTGAGTACAGTCAGCCATGTAGATCAGGGCTCCTGAGTACGGTCAGCCTTGTAGATCAGGGCTCCTGAGTACGGTCAGCCATGTAGATCAGGGCTCCTGAGTACGGTCAGCCTTGTAGATCAGGGCTCCTGAGTACGGTCAGCCTTGTAAGATCAGGGCTCCTGAGTACGGTCAGCCATGTAGATCAGGGCTCCTGAGTACAGCCAGCCTTGTAGATCAGAGCTCCTGAGTACGGTCAGCCTTGTAAGATCAGGGCTCCTGAGCACGGTCAGCCTTGTAGATCAGGGCTCCTGAATACGTTCAGACTTGTAGATCAGGGCTCCTGAGCACGGTCAGCCTTGTAGATCAGGGCTCCTGAATACCGTCAGACTTGTAGATCAGGGCTCCTGAGTACAGTCAGCCATGGAGATCAGTACTCCTGAGTATGGTCAGCCGTGTAAGTCAGGGCTCCTGAGTACGGTCAGCCGTATAGATCAGGGCTCCTGAGTACGGTCAGCCTTGTAGATCAGGGCTCCTGAGTACAGTCAGCCATGGAGATCAGTGCTCCTGAGTACAGTCAGCCATGTAGATCAGTGCTCCTGAGTACAGTCAGCCATGTAGATCAGGGCTCCTGAGTACAGTCAGCCATGGAGATCAGAGCTCCTGAGTACAGTCAGCCATGTAGATCAGGGCTCCTGAGTACAGTCAGCCATGTAGACCAGGGCTCCTGAGTACAGTCAGCCATGGAGATCAGTGCTCCTGAGTACAGTCAGCCATGTAGATCAGTGCTCCTGAGTACAGTCAGCCATATAGATCAGGGCTCCTGAGTACAGTCAGCCATGGAGATCAGGGCTCCTGAGTACAGTCAGCCATGGAGATCAGTGCTCCTGAGTACAGTCAGCCATATAGATCAGGGCTCCTGAGTACAGTCAGCCATGGAGATCAGGGCTCCTGAGTACAGTCAGCCATGGAGATCAGAGCTCCTGAGCACGGTCAGCCTTGTAGATCAGGGCTCCTGAATATGGTCAGACTTGTAGATCAGGGCTCCTGAGTACAGTCAGCCATGGAGATCAGTGCTCCTGAGTACAGTCAGCCATGTAGATCAGTGCTCCTGAGTACAGTCAGCCATGTTGATCAGTGATCCTGAGTACAGTCAGTCATGTAGATGAGAGCTTCTGAGTACAGTCAGCCATGTAGACCAGGGCTCCTGAGTACAGTCAGCCATGTAGATCAGGGCTCCTGAGTACAGTCAGCCATGTAGATCAGAGCTCCTGAGTACAGTCAGCCATGTAGATCAGGGCTCCTGAGTACAGTCAGCCGTGTAGATCAGGTCTCCTGAGTACAGTCAGCCGTGTAGATCAGGGCTCCTGAGGACAGTCAGCCATGTAGATCAGGGCTCCTGAGTGCAGTCAGCCATGTAGATCAGGGCTCCTGAGTACAGTCAGCCATGTAGATTAGGGCTCCTGAGTTCAGTCAGCCATGGAGATCAGTGCTCCTGAGTACGGTCAGCCGCGTAGATCAGGGCTCCTGAGTACGATCAGCCATGTACATCAGTACTCCTGAGTATGGTCAGCCGTGTAAGTCAGGGCTCCTGAGTACGGTCAGCCGTATAGTTCAGGGCTCCTGAGTACGGTCAGCCTTGTAGATCAGGGCTCCTGAGTACAGTCAGCCATGGAGATCAGAGCTCCTGAGTACGGTCAGCCTTGTAGATCAGGGCTCCTGAGTACGGTCATTCTTGTAGATCAGGGCTCCTGAATACGGTCAGACTTGTAGATCAGGGCTCCTGAGTACAGTCAGCCATGTAGATCAGAGCTCCTGAGTACAGTCAGCCATTTAGATCAGGGCTCCTGAGTACAGGCAGCCATGTAGCTCAGTGCTCCTGAGTACAGTCAGCCATGGAGATCAGGGCTCCTGAGTACGTTGAGCCGTGTAGATCAGTGCTCCTGAGTACGTTGAGCCGTGTAGATCAGTGCTCCTGAGTACAGTCAGCCATGTAGATCAGTGCTCCTGAGTACAGTCAGCCATGGAGAACAGGGATCCTAAGTACAGTCAGCCATGTAGATCAGGGCTCCTGAGTACAGTCAGCCATGTAGATCAGAGCTTCTGAGTACAGTCAGCCATGTAGATCAGTGCTCCTTAGTACAGTCAGCCATGTAGATCAGGGCTCCTGAGTACAGTCAGCCATGTAGATTAGGGCTCCTGAGTACAGTCAGCCATGTAGATCAGGGCTCCTGAATACGGTCAGCCGTGTAGATCAGAGCTCCTGAGTACAGTCAGCTATGTAGATCAGGGCCCCTGAATAAGGTCAGCCGTGTAGATCAGTGCTCCTGAGTACATTTAGCCATGGAGATCAGGGCTCCTGAGTACAGTCAGCCATGTAGATCAGGGCTCCTGAGTACAGTCAGCCATGGAGATCAGAACTTCTGAGTACAGTCAGCCATGTAGATCAGGGCTCCTGAGTACAGTCAGCCATGGAGATCAGTGCTCCTGAGTACGATCAGCCGCGTAGATCAGGGCTCCTGAGTACGATCAAATCAAATCAAATTTATTCATATAGCCCTTCGTACATCAGCTGATATCTCAAAGTGCTGTACAGAAACCCAGCCTAAAACCCCAAACAGCAAGCAATGCAGTTGTAGAAGCACGGTGGCTAGGAAAAACTCCCTAGAAAGGCCAAAACCTAGGAAGAAACCTAGAGAGGAACCAGGCTATGTGGGGTGGCCAGTCCTCTTCTGGCTGTGCCGGGTGGAGATTATAACAAAACATGGTCAAGATGTTCAAATGTTCATAAATGACCAGCATGGTCGAATAATAATAAGGCAGAATAGTTGAAACTGGAGCAGCAGTACAGTCAGGTGGACTGGGGACAGCAAGGAGTCATCATGTCAGGTATTCCTGGGGCATGGTCCTAGGGCTCAGGTCCTCCGAGAGAGAGAAAGAAAGAGAGAATTAGAGAGAGCATATGTGGGATGGCCAGTCCTCTTCTGGCTGTGCCGGGTGGAGATTATAACAGAACATGGCCAAGATGTTCAAATGTTCATAAATGACCAGCATGGTCGAATAATAATACGGCAGAACAGTTGAAACTGGAGCAGCAGCACAGCCAGGTGGACTGGGGACAGCAAGGAGTCATCATGTCAGGTAGTCCTGGGGCATGGTCCTAGGGCTCAGGTCCTCCAAGAGAGAGAAAGAGAGAAGGAGAGAATTAGAGAACGCACACTTAGATTCACACAGGACACCGAATAGGACAGGAGAAGTACTCCAGATATAACAAACTGACCCTAGCCCCCCGACACATAAACTACTGCAGCATAAATACTGGAGGCTGAGACAGGAGGGGTCAGGAGACACTGTGGCCCACTCCGAGGCCACCCCAGGACAGGGCCAAACAGGAAGGATATAACCCCACCCACTTTGCCAAAGCACAGCCCCCACACCACTAGAGGGATATCTTCAACCACCAACTTACCATCCTGAGACAAGGCTGAGTATAGCCCACAAAGACCTCCGCCACGGCACAACCCAAGGGGGGGGGGAGGCGCCAACCCAGACAGGATGACCACATCAGTGACTCAACCCACTCAGGTGACGCACCCCCTCCAGGGACGGCATGAGAGAGCCCCAGTAAAGCCAGTGACTCAGCCCCTGTAATAGGGTTAGAGGCAGAGAATCCCAGTGGAAAGAGCGGAACCGGCCAGGCAGAGACAGCAAGGGCGGTTCGTTGCTCCAGAGCCTTTCCGTTCACCCTCCCACTCCTGGGCCAGACTACACTCAATCATATGACCCACTGAAGAGATGAGTCTTCAGTAGAGACTTAAAGGTTGAGACCGAGTTTGCGTCTCTGACATGGGTAGGCAGACCGTTCCATAAAAATGGAGCTCTATAGGAGAAAGCCCTGCCTCCAGCTGTTTGCTTAAAAATTCTAGGGACAATTAGGAGGCCTGCGTCTTGTGACCGTAGCGTACGTGTAGGTATGTACGGCAGGACCAAATCAGAGAGATAGGTAGGAGCAAGCCCATGTAATGCTTTGTAGGTTAGCAGTAAAACCTTGAAATCAGCCCTTGCTTTGACAGGAAGCCAGTGTAGAGAGGCTAGCACTGGAGTAATATGATCAAATTTTTTGGTTCTAGTCAGCCGTGTACATCAGTGCTCCTGAGTATGGTCAGCCGTGTAAGTCAGGGCTCCTGAGTACGGTCAGCCGTATAGTTCAGGGCTCCTGATTACGGTCAGCCGTGTAGATCAGTGCTCCTGATTACAGTCAGCCATGTAGATCTGTGCTCCTGAGTACAGTCAGCCATGTAGATCAGGGCTCCTGAGTACAGTCAGCCATGTAGATCAGGGCTCTTGAGGACAGTCAGCCATGTAGATCAGGGCTCCTGAGTACGGTCATTCTTGTAGATCAAGGCTCCTGAATACGGTCAGACTTGTAGATCAGGGCTCTTGAGTACAGTCAGCCTTGTAGATCTGGGCCCCTGAATAGGGTCAGACTTGTAGATCAGGGCTCCTGAGTACCGTCAGCCATGTAGATCAGGGCTCCTGAGTACAGTCAGCCATGTAGATCAGGGCTCCTGAGTACAGTCAGCCATGTAGATCAGGGCTCCTGAGTACAAGCAGCCATGTAGATCAGGGCTCCTGAGTACAGTCATTCATGGAGATCAGAGCTCCTGAGTACAGTCAGCCATGTAGATCAGGGCTCCTGAGTACAGTCAGCCATGTAGATCAGTGCTCCTGAGTACAGTCAGCCATGGAGATCAGGGCTCTTGAGGACAGTCAGCCATGTAGATCAGGGCTCCTGAGTACAGTCAGCCTTGTAGATCAGAGCTCCTGAGTACAGTCAGCCATGTAGCTCAGTGCTCCTGAGTACAGTCAGCCATGTAGCTCAGTGCTCCTGAGTACAGTCAGCCATGGAGATCAGGGCTCCTGAGTACGTTGAGCCGTGTAGATCAGTGCTCCTGAGTACAGTCAGCCATGTAGATCAGTGCTCCTGAGTACAGTCAGCCATGGAGATCAGGGATCCTAAGTACAGTCAGCCATGTAGATCAGGGCTCCTGAGTACAGTCAGCCTTGTAGATCAGAGCTCCTGAGTACAGTCAGCCATGTAGATCAGGGCTCCTGAGTACAGTCAGCCATGTAGATCAGGGCTCCTTTGTACAGTCAGCCATGTAGCTCAGTGCTCATGAGTACAGTCAGCCATGTAGATCAGGGCTCCTGAGTACAGTCAGGCATGGAGATCAGTGCTCCTGAGTACTGTGAGCTGTGTAGATCAGGGCTCCTGAGTACAGTCAGCCATGTAGATCAGTGCTCCTGAGTACAGTCAGCCATGTAGATCAGGGCTCCTGAGTACAGTCAGCCTTGTAAGATCAGGGCTCCTGAGCACGGTCAGCCTTGTAGATCAGGGCTCCTGAATACGGTCAGACTTGTAGATCAGGGCTCCTGAGCACGGTCAGCCTTGTAGATCAGGGCTCCTGAATACGGTCAGACTTGTAGATCAGGGCTCCTGAGTACAGTCAGCCATGGAGATCAGTGCTCCTGAGTACAGTTAGCCATGTAGATCAGTGCTCCTGAGTACAGTCAGCCATGTAGATCAGGGCTCCTGAGTACAGTCAGCCATGGAGATCAGAGCTCCTGAGTACAGTCAGCCATGTAGATCAGGGCTCCTGAGTACAGTCAGCCATGTAGACCAGGGCTCCTGAGTACAGTCAGCCATGGAGATCAGTGCTCCTGAGTACAGTCAGCCATGTAGATCAGTGCTCCTGAGTACAGTCAGCCATATAGATCAGGGCTCCTGAGTACAGTCAGCCATGGAGATCAGGGCTCCTGAGTACAGTCAGCCATGGAGATCAGAGCTCCTGAGCACGGTCAGCCTTGTAGATCAGGGCTCCTGAATATGGTCAGACTTGTAGATCAGGGCTCCTGAGTACAGTCAGCCATGGAGATCAGTGCTCCTGAGTACAGTCAGCCATGTAGATCAGTGCTCCTGAGTACAGTCAGCCATGTTGATCAGTGATCCTGAGTACAGTCAGTCATGTAGATGAGAGCTTCTGAGTACAGTCAGCCATGTAGACCAGGGCTCCTGAGTACAGTCAGCCATGTAGATCAGGGCTCCTGAGTACAGTCAGCCATGTAGATCAGGGCTCCTGAGTACAGTCAGCCATGTAGATCAGAGCTCCTGAGTACAGTCAGCCATGTAGATCAGGGCTCCTGAGTACAGTCAGCCGTGTAGATCAGGTCTCCTGATTACAGTCAGCCGTGTAGATCAGGGCTCCTGAGGACAGTCAGCCATGGAGATCAGTGCTCCTGAGTACGGTCAGCCGCGTAGATCAGGGCTCCTGAGTACGATCAGCCGTGTACATCAGTACTCCTGAGTATGGTCAGCCGTGTAAGTCAGGGCTCCTGAGTACGGTCAGCCGTATAGTTCAGGGCTCCTGAGTACGGTCAGCCTTGTAGATCAGGGCTCCTGAGTACAGTCAGCCATGGAGATCAGAGCTCCTGAGTACGGTCAGCCTTGTAGATCAGGGCTCCTGAGTACGGTCATTCTTGTAGATCAGGGCTCCTGAATACGGTCAGACTTGTAGATCAGGGCTCCTGAGTACAGTCAGCCATGTAGATCAGAGCTCCTGAGTACAGTCAGCCATTTAGATCAGGGCTCCTGAGTACAGTCAGCCATGTAGCTCAGTGCTCCTGAGTACAGTAAGCCATGGAGATCAGTGCTCCTGAGTACGTTGAGCCGTGTAGATCAGTGCTCCTGAGTACGTTGAGCCGTGTAGATCAGTGCTCCTGAGTACGTTGAGCCGTGTAGATCAGTGCTCCTGAGTACAGTCAGCCATGTAGATCAGTGCTCCTGAGTACAGTCAGCCATGGAGAACAGGGATCCTAAGTACAGTCAGCCATGTAGATCAGGGCTCCTGAGTACAGTCAGCCATGTAGATCAGGGCTCCTGAGTACAGTCAGCCATGTAGATCAGTGCTCCTTAGTACAGTCAGACATGTAGATCAGTGCTCCTTAGTACAGTCAGCCATGTAGATCAGGGCTCCTGAGTACAGTCAGCCATGTAGATCAGGGCTCCTGAGTACAGTCAGCCATGTAGATCAGGGCTCCTGAATACGGTCAGCCGTGTAGATCAGAGCTCCTGAGTACAGTCAGCCATGTAGATCAGGGCTCCTGAATAAGGTCAGCCGTGTAGATCCGTGCTCCTGAGTACATTTAGCCATGGAGATCAGGGCTCCTGAGTACAGTCAGCCATGTAGATCAGGGCTCCTGAGTACAGTCAGCCATGGAGATCAGTGCTCCTGAGTACGATCAGCCGCGTAGATCAGGGCTCCTGAGTACGATCAAATCAAATCAAATTTATTCATATAGCCCTTCGTACATCAGCTGATATCTCAAAGTGCTGTACAGAAACCCAGCCTAAAACCCCAAACAGCAAGCAATGCAGGTGTAGAAGCACGGTGGCTAGGAAAAACTCCCTAGAAAGGCCAAAACCTAGGAAGAAACCTAGAGAGGAACCAGGCTATGTGGGGTGGCCAGTCCTCTTCTGGCTGTGCCGGTTGGAGATTATAACAAAACATGGTCAAGATGTTCAAATGTTCATAAATGACCAGCATGGTCGAATAATAATAAGGCAGAATAGTTGAAACTGGAGCAGCAGTACAGTCAGGTGGACTGGGGACAGCAAGGAGTCATCATGTCAGGTATTCCTGGGGCATGGTCCTAGGGCTCAGGTCCTCCGAGAGAGAGAAAGAAAGAGAGAATTAGAGAGAGCATATGTGGGATGGCCAGTCCTCTTCTGGCTGTGCCGGGTGGAGATTATAACAGAACATGGCCAAGATGTTCAAATGTTCATAAATGACCAGCATGGTCGAATAATAATAAGGCAGAACAGTTGAAACTGGAGCAGCAGCACAGCCAGGTGGACTGGGGACAGCAAGGAGTCATCATGTCAGGTAGTCCTGGGGCATGGTCCTAGGGCTCAGGTCCTCCAAGAGAGAGAAAGAGAGAAGGAGAGAATTAGAGAACGCACACTTAGATTCACACAGGACACCGAATAGGACAGGAGAAGTACTCCAGATATAACAAACTGACCCTAGCCCCCCGACACATAAACTACTGCAGCATAAATACTGGAGGCTGAGACAGGAGGGGTCAGGAGACACTGTGGCCCACTCCGAGGCCACCCCCGGACAGGGCCAAACAGGAAGGATATAACCCCACCCACTTTGCCAAAGCACAGCCCCCACACCACTAGAGGGATATCTTCAACCACCAACTTACCATCCTGAGACAAGGCTGAGTATAGCCCACAAAGACCTCCGCCACGGCACAACCCAAGGGGGGGGGGAGGCGCCAACCCAGACAGGATGACCACATCAGTGACTCAACCCACTCAGGTGACGCACCCCCTCCAGGGACGGCATGAGAGAGCCCCAGTAAAGCCAGTGACTCAGCCCCTGTAATAGGGTTAGAGGCAGAGAATCCCAGTGGAAAGAGCGGAACCGGCCAGGCAGAGACAGCAAGGGCGGTTCGTTGCTCCAGAGCCTTTCCGTTCACCCTCCCACTCCTGGGCCAGACTACACTCAATCATATGACCCACTGAAGAGATGAGTCTTCAGTAGAGACTTAAAGGTTGAGACCGAGTTTGCGTCTCTGACATGGGTAGGCAGACCGTTCCATAAAAATGGAGCTCTATAGGAGAAAGCCCTGCCTCCAGCTGTTTGCTTAAAAATTCTAGGGACAATTAGGAGGCCTGCGTCTTGTGACCGTAGCGTACGTGTAGGTATGTACGGCAGGACCAAATCAGAGAGATAGGTAGGAGCAAGCCCATGTAATGCTTTGTAGGTTAGCAGTAAAACCTTGAAATCAGCCCTTGCTTTGACAGGAAGCCAGTGTAGAGAGGCTAGCACTGGAGTAATATGATCAAATTTTTTGGTTCTAGTCAGCCGTGTACATCAGTGCTCCTGAGTATGGTCAGCCGTGTAAGTCAGGGCTCCTGAGTACGGTCAGCCGTATAGTTCAGGGCTCCTGATTACGGTCAGCCGTGTAGATCAGTGCTCCTGATTACAGTCAGCCATGTAGATCTGTGCTCCTGAGTACAGTCAGCCATGTAGATCAGGGCTCCTGAGTACAGTCAGCCATGTAGATCAGGGCTCTTGAGGACAGTCAGCCATGTAGATCAGGGCTCCTGAGTACGGTCATTCTTGTAGATCAAGGCTCCTGAATACGGTCAGACTTGTAGATCAGGGCTCTTGAGTACAGTCAGCCTTGTAGATCAGGGCTCCTGAGTACAGTCAGCCTTGTAGATCTGGGCCCCTGAATAGGGTCAGACTTGTAGATCAGGGCTCCTGAGTACCGTCAGCCATGTAGATCAGGGCTCCTGAGTACAGTCAGCCATGTAGATCAGGGCTCCTGAGTACAGTCAGCCATGTAGATCAGGGCTCCTGAGCACAAGCAGCCATGTAGATCAGGGCTCCTGAGTACAGTCATTCATGGAGATCAGAGCTCCTGAGTACAGTCAGCCATGTAGATCAGGGCTCCTGAGTACAGTCAGCCATGTAGATCAGTGCTCCTGAGTACAGTCAGCCATGGAGATCAGGGCTCTTGAGGACAGTCAGCCATGTAGATCAGGGCTCCTGAGTACTGTCAGCCTTTTAGATCAGAGCTCCTGAGTACAGTCAGCCATGTAGCTCAGTGCTCCTGAGTACAGTCAGCCATGTAGCTCAGTGCTCCTGAGTACAGTCAGCCATGGAGATCAGGGCTCCTGAGTACGTTGAGCCGTGTAGATCAGTGCTCCTGAGTACAGTCAGCCATGTAGATCAGTGCTCCTGAGTACAGTCAGCCAAAGAGATCAGGGATCCTAAGTACAGTCAGCCATGTAGATCAGGGCTCCTGAGTACAGTCAGCCTTGTAGATCAGAGCTCCTGAGTACAGTCAGCCATGTAGATCAGGGCTCCTGAGTACAGTCAGCCATGTAGATCAGGGCTCCTGAGTACAGTCAGCCATGTAGATCAGGGCTCCTTTGTACAGTCAGCCATGTAGCTCAGTGCTCATGAGTACAGTCTGCCATGTAGATCAGGGCTCCTGAGTACAGTCAGGCATGGAGATCAGTGCTCCTGAGTACTGTGAGCTGTGTAGATCAGGGCTCCTGAGTACAGTCAGCCATGTAGATCAGTGCTCCTGAGTACAGTCAGCCATGGAGATCAGGGCTTCTGAGTACCGTCAGCCATGTAGATCAGGGCTCCTGAGTACAGTCAGCCTTGTAGATAAGAGCTCCTGAGGACAGTCAGCCATGTAGATCAGGGCTCCTTGAGTACAGTCAGCCATGTAGATCAGGGCTCCTGAGTACAGTCAGCCATGTAGATCAGGGCTCCTGAGTACAGTCAGCCTTGTAGATCAGAGCTCCTGATTACAGTCAGCCATGTAGATCAGGGCTCCTGAGTACAGTCAGCCATGTAGATCAGGGCTCCTTTGTACAGTCAGCCATGTAGCTCAGTGCTCATGAGTACAGTCAGCCATGTAGATCAGGGCTCCTGAGTACAGTCATTCATGGAGATCAGTGCTCCTGAGTACTGTGAGCCGTGTAGATCAGGGCTCCTGAGTACAGTCAGCCATGTAGATCAGTGCTCCTGAGTACAGTCAGCCATGGAGATCAGGGCTCCTGAGGACAGTCAGCCTTGTAGATCAGGGCTCCTGAGTACAGTCAGCCATGTAGATCAGTGCTCCTGAGTACAGTCAGCCATGGAGATCAGGGCTCTTGAGGACAGTCAGCCATGTAGATCAGGGCTCCTGAGTACTGTCAGCCTTTTAGATCAGAGCTCCTGAGTACAGTCAGCCATGTAGCTCAGTGCTCCTGAGTACAGTCAGCCATGTAGCTCAGTGCTCCTGAGTACAGTCAGCCATGGAGATCAGGGCTCCTGAGTACGTTGAGCCGTGTAGATCAGTGCTCCTGAGTACAGTCAGCCATGTAGATCAGTGCTCCTGAGTACAGTCAGCCAAAGAGATCAGGGATCCTAAGTACAGTCAGCCATGTAGATCAGGGCTCCTGAGTACAGTCAGCCTTGTAGATCAGAGCTCCTGAGTACAGTCAGCCATGTAGATCAGGGCTCCTGAGTACAGTCAGCCATGTAGATCAGGGCTCCTGAGTACAGTCAGCCATGTAGATCAGGGCTCCTTTGTACAGTCGGCCATGTAGCTCAGTGCTCATGAGTACAGTCTGCCATGTAGATCAGGGCTCCTGAGTACAGTCAGGCATGGAGATCAGTGCTCCTGAGTACTGTGAGCTGTGTAGATCAGGGCTCCTGAGTACAGTCAGCCATGTAGATCAGTGCTCCTGAGTACAGTCAGCCATGGAGATCAGGGCTTCTGAGTACCGTCAGCCATGTAGATCAGGGCTCCTGAGTACAGTCAGCCTTGTAGATAAGAGCTCCTGAGGACAGTCAGCCATGTAGATCAGGGCTCCTTGAGTACAGTCAGCCATGTAGATCAGGGCTCCTGAGTACAGTCAGCCATGGAGATCAGAGCTCCTGAGTACAGTCAGCCATGTAGATCAGTGCTCCTGAATACAGTCGTCCATGGAGATCAGGGCTCCTGAGTACAGTCAGACTTGTAGATCAGGGCTCCTGAGTACAGTCAGCCATGTAGATCAGGGCTCCTGAGTACAGTCAGCCTTGTAGATCAGAGCTCCTGATTACAGTCAGCCATGTAGATCAGGGCTCCTGAGTACAGTCAGCCATGTAGATCAGGGCTCCTTTGTACAGTCAGCCATGTAGCTCAGTGCTCATGAGTACAGTCAGCCATGTAGATCAGGGCTCCTGAGTACAGTCATTCATGGAGATCAGTGCTCCTGAGTACTGTGAGCCGTGTAGATCAGGGCTCCTGAGTACAGTCAGCCATGTAGATCAGTGCTCCTGAGTACAGTCAGCCATGGAGATCAGGGCTCCTGAGGACAGTCAGCCTTGTAGATCAGGGCTCCTGAGTACAGTCAGCCATGGAGAACAGGGATCCTAAGTACAGTCAGCCATGTAGATCAGGGCTCCTGAGTACAGTCAGCCTTGTAGATCAGAGCTCCTGAGTACAGTCAGCCATGTAGATCAGGGCTCCTGAGTACAGTCAGCCATGGAGATCAGAGCTCCTGAGTACAGTCAGCCATGTAGCTCAGTGCTCCTGAGTACAGTCAGCCATGTAGCTCAGTGCTCCTGAGTACAGTCAGCCATGGAGATCAGGGCTCCTGAGTACGTTGAGCCGTGTAGATCAGTGCTCCTGAGTACAGTCAGCCATGTAGATCAGTGCTCCTGAGTACAGTCAGCCAAAGAGATCAGGGATCCTAAGTACAGTCAGCCATGTAGATCAGGGCTCCTGAGTACAGTCAGCCTTGTAGATCAGAGCTCCTGAGTACAGTCAGCCATGTAGATCAGGGCTCCTGAGTACAGTCAGCCATGTAGATCAGGGCTCCTGAGTACAGTCAGCCATGTAGATCAGGGCTCCTTTGTACAGTCAGCCATGTAGCTCAGTGCTCATGAGTACAGTCAGCCATGTAGATCAGGGCTCCTGAGTACAGTCAGGCATGGAGATCAGTGCTCCTGAGTACTGTGAGCTGTGTAGATCAGGGCTCCTGAGTACAGTCAGCCATGTAGATCAGTGCTCCTGAGTACAGTCAGCCATGGAGATCAGGGCTTCTGAGTACCGTCAGCCATGTAGATCAGGGCTCCTGAGTACAGTCAGCCTTGTAGATAAGAGCTCCTGAGGACAGTCAGCCATGTAGATCAGGGCTCCTTGAGTACAGTCAGCCATGTAGATCAGGGCTCCTGAGTACAGTCAGCCATGGAGATCAGAGCTCCTGAGTACAGTCAGCCATGTAGATCAGTGCTCCTGAATACAGTCGTCCATGGAGATCAGGGCTCCTGAGTACAGTCAGACTTGTAGATCAGGGCTCCTGAGTACAGTCAGCCATGGAGATCAGGGCTCTTGAGTACAGTCAGCCATGTAGATCAGGGCTCCTGAGTACAGTCAGCCTTGTAGATCAGAGCTCCTGATTACAGTCAGCCATGTAGATCAGGGCTCCTGAGTACAGTCAGCCATGTAGATCAGGGCTCCTTTGTACAGTCAGCCATGTAGCTCAGTGCTCATGAGTACAGTCAGCCATGTAGATCAGGGCTCCTGAGTACAGTCATTCATGGAGATCAGTGCTCCTGAGTACTGTGAGCCGTGTAGATCAGGGCTCCTGAGTACAGTCAGCCATGTAGATCAGTGCTCCTGAGTACAGTCAGCCATGGAGATCAGGGCTCCTGAGGACAGTCAGCCTTGTAGATCAGGGCTCCTGAGTACAGTCAGCCATGGAGAACAGGGATCCTAAGTACAGTCAGCCATGTAGATCAGGGCTCCTGAGTACAGTCAGCCTTGTAGATCAGAGCTCCTGAGTACAGTCAGCCATGTAGATCAGGGCTCCTGAGTACAGTCAGCCATGGAGATCAGAGCTCCTGAGTACAGTCAGCCATGTAGATCAGTGCTCCTGAGTACAGTCGGCCATGGAGATCAGGGCTCCTGAGTACAGTCGGCCATGGAGATCAGGGCTCCTGAGTACAGTCAGACTTGTAGATCAGGGCTCCTGAGTACAGTCAGCCATGTAGATCAGTGCTCCTGAGTACAGTCAGCCATGGAGATCAGGGCTCTTGAGTACAGTCAGCCATGTAGATCAGGGCTCCTTTGTACAGTCAGCCATGTAGTTCAGTGCTCATGAGTACAGTCAGCCATGTAGATCAGGGTTCCTGAGTACAGTCAGCCATGGAGATCAGTGCTCCTGAGTACGGTGAGCCGAGGAGATCAGGGCTCCTGAGTACAGTCAGCCATGTAGATCAGTGCTACTGAGTACACTCAGCCATGGAGATCAGGGCTTCTGAGTACAGTCAGCCATGTAGATCAGAGCTCCTGAGGACAGTCAGCCATGTAGATCAGGGCTCCTGAGTACAGTCAGCCTTGTAGATCAGAGCTCCTTGAGTACAGTCAGCCATGTAGATCAGGGCTCCTGAGTACAGTCAGCCATGGAGATCAGTGCTCCTGAGTACAGTCAGCCATGGAGATCAGGGCTCCTGAGTACAGTCAGCCATGTAGATCAGGGCTCCTGAGTACAGTCAGCCTTGTAGATCAGAGCTCCTTGAGTACAGTCAGCCATGTAGATCAGGGCTCCTGAGTACAGTCAGCCATGTAGATCAGAGCTCCTGAGTACAGTCAGCCATGTAGATCAGTGCTCCTGAATACAGTCATCCATGTAGATAAGTGCTCCTGAGTACAGTCAGCCATGTAGATCAGTGCTCCTGAGTACATTTAGCCATGGAGATCAGGGCTCCTGAGTACAGTCAGCCATGTAGATCAGGGCTCCTGAGTACAGTCAGCCATGTAGATCAGAGCTCCTGAGGACAGTCAGCCATGTAGATCAGGGCTCCTGAGTACAGTCAGCCTTGTAGATCAGAGCTCCTTGAGTACAGTCAGCCATGTAGATCAGGGCTCCTGAGTACAGTCAGCCATGGAGATCAGTGCTCCTGAGTACAGTCAGCCATGGAGATCAGGGCTCCTGAGTACAGTCAGCCTTGTAGATCAGAGCTCCTTGAGTACAGTCAGCCATGTAGATCAGAGCTCCTGAGTACAGTCAGCCATGTAGATCAGTGCTCCTGAATACAGTCATCCATGTAGATAAGTGCTCCTGAGTACAGTCAGCCATGTAGATCAGTGCTCCTGAGTACATTTAGCCATGGAGATCAGGGCTCCTGAGTACAGTCAGCCATGTAGATCAGGGCTCCTGAGTACAGTCAGCCATGGAGATCAGAGCTTCTGAGTACAGTCAGCCATGGAGATCAGGGCTCCTGAGTACAGTCAGCCATGGAGATCAGTGCTCCTGAGTACGGTCAGCCGCGTAGATCAGGGCTCCTGAGTACGGTCAGCCGTGTACATCAGTGCTCCTGAGTATGGTCAGCCGTGTAAGTCAGGGCTCCTGAGTACGGTCAGCCGTGTAGATCAGTGCTCCTGATTACAGTCAGCCATGTAGATCAGGGCTCCTGAGTACAGTCAGCCTTGTAGATCCTTGCCCCTGAATAGGGTCAGACTTGTAGATCAGGGCTCCTGAGTACAGTCAGCTATGGAGATCAGGGCTCCTGAGTACAGTCAGCCATGTAGATCAGGGTTCCTGAGTACAGTCAGCCATGTAGATCAGTACTCCTGAGTACAATCAGCCATGTAGATCAGGGCTCCTGAGTACAGTCAGCCATGGAGATCAGAGCTCCTGAGTACAGTCAGCCATGTAGATCAGGGCTCCTGAGTACAGTCAGCCATGGAGATCAGAGCTCCTGAGTACGGTCAGCCTTGTAGATCAGGGCTCCTGAGTACGGTCATTCTTGTAGATCAGGGTTCCTGAATGCGGTCAGACTTGTAGATCAGGGCTCCTGAGTACAGTCAGCCATGTAGATCAGTGCTCCTGAGTACAGTCAGCCATGGAGATCAGGGCTCCTGAGTACAGTCAGCCATGTAGATCAGGGCTCCTGAGTACAGTCAGCCATGGAGATCAGTGCTCCTGAGTACAGTCAGCCATGGAGATCAGGGCTCCTGAGTACAGTCAGCCATGTAGATCAGGGCTCCTGAGTACAGTCAGCCTTGTAGATCAGAGCTCCTTGAGTACAGTCAGCCATGTAGATCAGGGCTCCTGAGTACAGTCAGCGATGGAGATCAGAGCTCCTGAGTACAGTCAGCCATGTAGATCAGGGCTCCTGAGTACACTCAGCCATGGAGATCAGAGCTCCTGAGTACAGTCAGCCATGGAGATCAGTGCTCCTGAGTACAGTCAGCCATGTAGATCAGTGCTCCTGAGTACAGTCAGCCATGTAGATCAGTGCTCCTGAGTACAGTCAGCCATGTAGATCAGTGCTCCTGAGTACAGTCAGCCATGTAGATCAGTGCTCCTGAGTACAGTCAGCCATGTAGATATGTGCTCCTGAGTACATTTAGCCATGTAGATCAGTGCTCCTGAATACAGTCGTCCATGGAGATCAGGGCTCCTGAGTACAGTCAGACTTGTAGATCAGGGCTCCTGAGTACAGTCAGCCATGTAGATCAGTGCTCCTGAGTACAGTCAGCCATGGAGATCAGGGCTCTTGAGTACAGTCAGCCATGTAGATCAGGGCTCCTGAGTACAGTCAGCCTTGTAGATCAGAGCTCCTGATTACAGTCAGCCATGTAGATCAGGGCTCCTGAGTACAGTCAGCCATGTAGATCAGGGCTCCTTTGTACAGTCAGCCATGTAGCTCAGTGCTCATGAGTACAGTCAGCCATGTAGATCAGGGCTCCTGAGTACAGTCAGCCATGGAGATCAGTGCTCCTGAGTACTGTGAGCCGTGTAGATCAGGGCTCCTGAGTACAGTCAGCCATGTAGATCAGTGCTCCTGAGTACAGTCAGCCATGGAGATCAGGGCTCCTGAGGACAGTCAGCCTTTTAGATCAGGGCTCCTGAGTACAGTCAGCCATGGAGAACAGGGCTCCTGAGTACAGTCAGCCATGTAGATCAGGGCTCCTTTGTACAGTCAGCCATGTAGCTCAGTGCTCATGAGTACAGTCAGCCATGTAGATCAGGGCTCCTGAGTACAGTCAGCCATGGAGATCAGTGCTCCTGAGTACTGTGAGCCGTGTAGATCAGGGCTCCTGAGTACAGTCAGCCATGTAGATCAGTGCTCCTGAGTACAGTCAGCCATGGAGATCAGGGCTCCTGAGGACAGTCAGCCTTGTAGATCAGGGCTCCTGAGTACAGTCAGCCATGGAGAACAGGGATCCTAAGTACAGTCAGCCATGTAGATCAGGGCTCCTGAGTACAGTCAGCCTTGTAGATCAGAGCTCCTGAGTAAAGTCAGCCATGTAGATCAGGGCTCCTGAGTACAGTCAGCCATGGAGATCAGAGCTCCTGAGTACAGTCAGCCATGTAGATCAGTGCTCCTGAGTACAGTCGGTCATGGAGATCAGGGCTCCTGAGTACAGTCAGACTTGTAGATCAGGGCTCCTGAGTACAGTCAGCCATGTAGATCAGTGCTCCTGAGTACAGTCAGCCATGGAGATCAGGGCTCTTGAGTACAGTCAGCCATGTAGATCAGGGCTCCTGAGTACAGTCAGCCTTGTAGATCAGAGCTCCTGAGTACAGTCAGCCATGTAGATCAGGGCTCCTGAGTACAGTCAGCCATGTAGCTCAGTGCTCCTGAGTACAGTCAGCCATGTAGATCAGAGCTTCTGAGTACAGTCAGCCATGTAGATCAGGGCTCCTTTGTACAGTCAGCCATGTAGTTCAGTGCTCATGAGTACAGTCAGCCATGTAGATCAGGGTTCCTGAGTACAGTCAGCCATGGAGATCAGTGCTCCTGAGTACGGTGAGCCGAGGAGATCAGGGCTCCTGAGTACAGTCAGCCATGTAGATCAGTGCTACTGAGTACACTCAGCCATGGAGATCAGGGCTTCTGAGTACAGTCAGCCATGTAGATCATGGCTCCTGAGTACAGTCAGCCTTGTAGATCAGAGCTCCTGAGGACAGTCAGCCATGTAGATCAGGGCTCCTGAGTACAGTCAGCCTTGTAGATCAGAGCTCCTTGAGTACAGTCAGCCATGTAGATCAGGGCTCCTGAGTACAGTCAGCCATGTAGATCAGTGCTACTGAGTACACTCAGCCATGGAGATCAGGGCTTCTGAGTACAGTCAGCCATGTAGATCAGGGCTCCTGAGTACAGTCAGCCTTGTAGATCAGAGCTCCTGAGGACAGTCAGCCATGTAGATCAGGGCTCCTGAGTACAGTCAGCCTTGTAGATCAGAGCTCCTTGAGTACAGTCAGCCATGTAGATCAGGGCTCCCGAGTACAGTCAGCCATGGAGATCAGTGCTCCTGAGTACAGTCAGCCATGGAGATCAGGGCTCCTGAGTACAGTCAGCCATGTAGATCAGGGCTCCTGAGTACAGTCAGCCATGTAGATCAGAGCTCCTGAGTACAGTCAGCCATGTAGATCAGTGCTCCTGAATACAGTCATCCATGTAGATAAGTGCTCCTGAGTACATTTAGCCATGGAGATCAGGGCTCCTGAGTACAGTCAGCCATGTAGATCAGGGCTCCTGAGTACAGTCAGCCATGGAGATCAGAGCTTCTGAGTACAGTCAGCCTTGTAGATCAGGGCTCCTGAGTACAGTCAGCCATGGAGATCAGTGCTCCTGAGTACGGTCAGCCGCGTAGATCAGGGCTCCTGAGTACGGTCAGCCGTGTAGATCAGTGCTCCTGATTACAGTCGGTCATGTAGATCATGGCTCCTGAGTACAGTCAGCCTTGTAGATCCTTGCCCCTGAATAGGGTCAGACTTGTAGATCAGGGCTCCTGAGTACAGTCAGCTATGGAGATCAGGGCTCCTGAGTACAGTCAGCCATGTAGATCAGGGTTCCTGAGTACAGTCAGCCATGTAGATCAGTACTCCTGAGTACAATCAGCCATGTAGATCAGGGCTCCTGAGTACAGTCAGCCATGGAGATCAGAGCTCCTGAGTACAGTCAGCCATGGAGATCAGGGCTCCTGAGTACAGTCAGCCATGGAGATCAGAGCTCCTGAGTACGGTCAGCCTTGTAGATCAGGGCTCCTGAGTACGGTCATTCTTGTAGATCAGGGTTCCTGAATGCGGTCAGACTTGTAGATCAGGGCTCCTGAGTACAGTCAGCCATGTAGATCAGTGCTCCTGAGTACAGTCAGCCATGGAGATCAGGGCTCCTGAGTACAGTCAGCCATGTAGATCAGGGCTCCTGAGTACAGTCAGCCATGGAGATCAGTGCTCCTGAGTACAGTCAGCCAAGGAGATCAGGGCTCCTGAGTACAGTCAGCCATGTAGATCAGGGCTCCTGAGTACAGTCAGCCTTGTAGATCAGAGCTCCTGAGTACAGTCAGCCATGTAGATCAGGGCTCCTGAGTACACTCAGCCATGGAGATCAGAGCTCCTGAGTACAGTCAGCCATGGAGATCAGTGCTCCTGAGTACAGTCAGCCATGTAGATCAGTGCTCCTGAGTACAGTCAGCCATGTAGATCAGTGCTCCTGAGTACAGTCAGCCATGTAGATCAGTGCTCCTGAGTACATTTAGCCATGGAGATCAGGGCTCCTGAGTACAGTCAGCCATGTAGATCAGGGCTCCTGAGTACAGTCAGCCATGTAGATCAGTGCTCCTGAGTACAGTCAGCCATGTAGATCAGGGCTCCTGAGTACAGTCAGCCATGGAGATCAGGGCTCCTGAGTACAGTCAGCCATGTAGCTCAGTGCTCCTGAATACAGTCAGCCATGGAGATCAGGGCTCCTGAGTACATTGAGCCGTGTAGATCAGTGCTTCTGAGTACAGTCAGCCATGTAGATCAGGGCTCCTGAGTACAGTCAGCCATGGAGATCAGTGCTCCTGAGTACGGTCAGCCGCGTAGATCAGGGCTCCTGAGTACGGTCAGCCGTGTACATCAGTGCTCCTGAGTATGGTCAGCCGTGTAAGTCAGGGCTCCTGAGTACGGTCAGCCGTGTAGATCAGTGCTCCTGATTACAGTCAGCCATGTAGATCATGGCTCCTGAGTACAGTCAGCCTTGTAGATCCTTGCCCCTGAATAGGGTCAGACTTGTAGATCAGGGCTCCTGAGTACAGTCAGCTATGGAGATCAGGGCTCCTGAGTACAGTCAGCCATGTAGATCAGGGTTCCTGAGTACAGTCAGCCATGTAGATCAGTACTCCTGAGTACAATCAGCCATGTAGATCAGGGCTCCTGAGTACAGTCAGCCATGGAGATCAGGGCTCCTGAGTACAGTCAGCCATGGAGATCAGAGCTCCTGAGTACGGTCAGCCTTGTAGATCAGGGCTCCTGAGTACGGTCATTCTTGTAGATCAGGGTTCCTGAATGCGGTCAGACTTGTAGATCAGGGCTCCTGAGTACAGTCAGCCATGTAGATCATTGCTCCTGAGTACAGTCAGCCATGGAGATCAGGGCTCCTGAGTACAGTCAGCCATGTAGATCAGGGCTCCTGAGTACAGTCTGCCATGGAGATCAGTGCTCCTGAGTACAGTCAGCCTTGTAGATCAGAGCTCCTTGAGTACAGTCAGCCATGTAGATCAGGGCTCCTGAGTACAGTCAGCGATGGAGATCAGAGCTCCTGAGTACAGTCAGCCATGTAGATCAGGGCTCCTGAGTACACTCAGCCATGGAGATCAGAGTTCCTGAGTACAGTCAGCCATGGAGATCAGTGCTCCTGAGTACAGTCAGCCATGTAGATCAGTGCTCCTGAGTACAGTCAGCCATGTAGATCAGTGCTCCTGAGTACATTTAGCCATGGAGATCAGGGCTCCTGAGTACAGTCAGCCATGTAGATCAGGGCTCCTGAGTACAGTCAGCCATGTAGATCAGTGCTCCTGAGTACAGTCAGCCATGTAGATCAGGGCTCCTGAGTACAGTCAGCCATGGAGATCAGGTTTCCTGAGTACAGTCAGCCATGTAGCTCAGTGCTCCTGAATACAGTCAGCCATGTAGATCAGTGCTCCTGAGTACAGTCAGCCATGTAGATCAGTGCTCCTGAGTACAGTCAGCCATGTAGATCAGTGCTCCTGAGTACAGTCAGCCATGTAGATATGTGCTCCTGAGTACATTTAGCCATGTAGATCAGTGCTCCTGAATACAGTCGTCCATGGAGATCAGGGCTCCTGAGTACAGTCAGACTTGTAGATCAGGGCTCCTGAGTACAGTCAGCCATGTAGATCAGTGCTCCTGAGTACAGTCAGCCATGGAGATCAGGGCTCTTGAGTACAGTCAGCCATGTAGATCAGGGCTCCTGAGTACAGTCAGCCTTGTAGATCAGAGCTCCTGATTACAGTCAGCCATGTAGATCAGGGCTCCTGAGTACAGTCAGCCATGTAGATCAGGGCTCCTTTGTACAGTCAGCCATGTAGCTCAGTGCTCATGAGTACAGTCAGCCATGTAGATCAGGGCTCCTGAGTACAGTCAGCCATGGAGATCAGTGCTCCTGAGTACTGTGAGCCGTGTAGATCAGGGCTCCTGAGTACAGTCAGCCATGTAGATCAGTGCTCCTGAGTACAGTCAGCCATGGAGATCAGGGCTCCTGAGGACAGTCAGCCTTTTAGATCATGGCTCCTGAGTACAGTCAGCCATGGAGAACAGGGCTCCTGAGTACAGTCAGCCATGTAGATCAGGGCTCCTTTGTACAGTCAGCCATGTAGCTCAGTGCTCATGAGTACAGTCAGCCATGTAGATCAGGGCTCCTGAGTACAGTCAGCCATGGAGATCAGTGCTCCTGAGTACTGTGAGCCGTGTAGATCAGGGCTCCTGAGTACAGTCAGCCATGTAGATCAGTGCTCCTGAGTACAGTCAGCCATGGAGATCAGGGCTCCTGAGGACAGTCAGCCTTGTAGATCAGGGCTCCTGAGTACAGTCAGCCATGGAGAACAGGGATCCTAAGTACAGTCAGCCATGTAGATCAGGGCTCCTGAGTACAGTCAGCCTTGTAGATCAGAGCTCCTGAGTAAAGTCAGCCATGTAGATCAGGGCTCCTGAGTACAGTCAGCCATGGAGATCAGAGCTCCTGAGTACAGTCAGCCATGTAGATCAGTGCTCCTGAGTACAGTCGGTCATGGAGATCAGGGCTCCTGAGTACAGTCAGACTTGTAGATCAGGGCTCCTGAGTACAGTCAGCCTTGTAGATCAGAGCTCCTGATTACAGTCAGCCATGTAGATCAGGGCTCCTGAGTACAGTCAGCCATGTAGATCAGGGCTCCTTTGTACAGTCAGCCATGTAGCTCAGTGCTCATGAGTACAGTCAGCCATGTAGATCAGGGCTCCTGAGTACAGTCAGCCATGGAGATCAGTGCTCCTGAGTACTGTGAGCCGTGTAGATCAGGGCTCCTGAGTACAGTCAGCCATGTAGATCAGTGCTCCTGAGTACAGTCAGCCATGGAGATCAGGGCTCCTGAGGACAGTCAGCCTTTTAGATCAGGGCTCCTGAGTACAGTCAGCCATGGAGAACAGGGCTCCTGAGTACAGTCAGCCATGTAGATCAGGGCTCCTTTGTACAGTCAGCCATGTAGCTCAGTGCTCATGAGTACAGTCAGCCATGTAGATCAGGGCTCCTGAGTACAGTCAGCCATGGAGATCAGTGCTCCTGAGTACTGTGAGCCGTGTAGATCAGGGCTCCTGAGTACAGTCAGCCATGTAGATCAGTGCTCCTGAGTACAGTCAGCCATGGAGATCAGGGCTCCTGAGGACAGTCAGCCTTGTAGATCAGGGCTCCTGAGTACAGTCAGCCATGGAGAACAGGGATCCTAAGTACAGTCAGCCATGTAGATCAGGGCTCCTGAGTACAGTCAGCCTTGTAGATCAGAGCTCCTGAGTAAAGTCAGCCATGTAGATCAGGGCTCCTGAGTACAGTCAGCCATGGAGATCAGAGCTCCTGAGTACAGTCAGCCATGTAGATCAGTGCTCCTGAGTACAGTCGGTCATGGAGATCAGGGCTCCTGAGTACAGTCAGACTTGTAGATCAGGGCTCCTGAGTACAGTCAGCCATGTAGATCAGTGCTCCTGAGTACAGTCAGCCATGGAGATCAGGGCTCTTGAGTACAGTCAGCCATGTAGATCAGGGCTCCTGAGTACAGTCAGCCTTGTAGATCAGAGCTCCTGAGTACAGTCAGCCATGTAGATCAGGGCTCCTGAGTACAGTCAGCCATGTAGCTCAGTGCTCCTGAGTACAGTCAGCCATGTAGATCAGAGCTTCTGAGTACAGTCAGCCATGTAGATCAGGGCTCCTTTGTACAGTCAGCCATGTAGTTCAGTGCTCATGAGTACAGTCAGCCATGTAGATCAGGGTTCCTGAGTACAGTCAGCCATGGAGATCAGTGCTCCTGAGTACGGTGAGCCGAGGAGATCAGGGCTCCTGAGTACAGTCAGCCATGTAGATCAGTGCTACTGAGTACACTCAGCCATGGAGATCAGGGCTTCTGAGTACAGTCAGCCATGTAGATCATGGCTCCTGAGTACAGTCAGCCTTGTAGATCAGAGCTCCTGAGGACAGTCAGCCATGTAGATCAGGGCTCCTGAGTACAGTCAGCCTTGTAGATCAGAGCTCCTTGAGTACAGTCAGCCATGTAGATCAGGGCTCCTGAGTACAGTCAGCCATGTAGATCAGTGCTACTGAGTACACTCAGCCATGGAGATCAGGGCTTCTGAGTACTGTCAGCCATGTAGATCAGGGCTCCTGAGTACAGTCAGCCTTGTAGATCAGAGCTCCTGAGGACAGTCAGCCATGTAGATCAGGGCTCCTGAGTACAGTCAGCCTTGTAGATCAGAGCTCCTTGAGTACAGTCAGCCATGTAGATCAGGGCTCCCGAGTACAGTCAGCCATGGAGATCAGTGCTCCTGAGTACAGTCAGCCATGGAGATCAGGGCTCCTGAGTACAGTCAGCCGTGTAGATCAGGGCTCCTGAGTACAGTCAGCCTTGTAGATCAGAGCTCCTTGAGTACACTCAGCCATGTAGATCAGGGCTCCTGAGTACAGTCAGCCATGTAGATCAGAGCTCCTGAGTACAGTCAGCCATGTAGATCAGTGCTCCTGAATACAGTCATCCATGTAGATAAGTGCTCCTGAGTACATTTAGCCATGGAGATCAGGGCTCCTGAGTACAGTCAGCCATGTAGATCAGGGCTCCTGAGTACAGTCAGCCATGGAGATCAGAGCTTCTGAGTACAGTCAGCCTTGTAGATCAGGGCTCCTGAGTACAGTCAGCCATGGAGATCAGTGCTCCTGAGTACGGTCAGCCGCGTAGATCAGGGCTCCTGAGTACGGTCAGCCGTGTAGATCAGTGCTCCTGATTACAGTCGGCCATGTAGATCATGGCTCCTGAGTACAGTCAGCCTTGTAGATCCTTGCCCCTGAATAGGGTCAGACTTGTAGATCAGGGCTCCTGAGTACAGTCAGCTATGGAGATCAGGGCTCCTGAGTACAGTCAGCCATGTAGATCAGGGTTCCTGAGTACAGTCAGCCATGTAGATCAGTACTCCTGAGTACAATCAGCCATGTAGATCAGGGCTCCTGAGTACAGTCAGCCATGGAGATCAGAGCTCCTGATTACAGTCAGCCATGGAGATCAGGGCTCCTGAGTACAGTCAGCCATGGAGATCAGAGCTCCTGAGTACGGTCATTCTTGTAGATCAGGGTTCCTGAATGCGGTCAGACTTGTAGATCAGGGCTCCTGAGTACAGTCAGCCATGTAGATCAGGGCACCTGAGTACAGTCAGCCTTGTAGATCAGAGCTCCTTGAGTACAGTCAGCCATGTAGATCAGGGCTCCCGAGTACAGTCAGCCATGGAGATCAGTGCTCCTGAGTACAGTCAGCCATGGAGATCAGGGCTCCTGAGTACAGTCAGCCATGTAGATCAGGGCTCCTGAGTACAGTCAGCCTTGTAGATCAGAGCTCCTTGAGTACACTCAGCCATGTAGATCAGGGCTCCTGAGTACAGTCAGCCATGTAGATCAGAGCTCCTGAGTACAGTCAGCCATGTAGATCAGGGCTCCTGAGAACAGTCAGCCATGGAGATCAGAGCTTCTGAGTACAGTCAGCCATGTAGATCAGGGCTCCTGACTACAGTCAGCCATGGAGATCAGTGCTCCTGAGTACGGTCAGCCGCGTAGATCAGGGCTCCTGAGTACGGTCAGCCGTGTAGATCAGTGCTCCTGATTACAGTCGGCCATGTAGATCATGGCTCCTGAGTACAGTCAGCCTTGTAGATCCTTGCCCCTGAATAGGGTCAGACTTGTAGATCAGGGCTCCTGAGTACAGTCAGCTATGGAGATCAGGGCTCCTGAGTACAGTCAGCCATGTAGATCAGGGTTCCTGAGTACAGTCAGCCATGTAGATCAGTACTCCTGAGTACAATCAGCCATGTAGATCAGGGCTCCTGAGTACAGTCAGCCATGGAGATCAGAGCTCCTGAGTACAGTCAGCCATGGAGATCAGGGCTCCTGAGTACAGTCAGCCATGGAGATCAGAGCTCCTGAGTACGGTCAGCCTTGTAGATCAGGGCTCCTGAGTACGGTCATTCTTGTAGATCAGGGTTCCTGAATGCGGTCAGACTTGTAGATCAGGGCTCCTGAGTACAGTCAGCCATGTAGATCAGTGCTCCTGAGTACAGTCAGCCATGGAGATCAGGGCTCCTGAGTACAGTCAGCCATGTAGATCAGGGCTCCTGAGTACAGTCAGCCATGGAGATCAGTGCTCCTGAGTACAGTCAGCCAAGGAGATCAGGGCTCCTGAGTACAGTCAGCCATGTAGATCAGGGCTCCTGAGTACAGTCAGCCTTGTAGATCAGAGCTCCTTGAGTACATTCAGCCATGTAGATCAGGGCTCCTGAGTACAGTCAGCGATGGAGATCAGAGCTCCTGAGTACAGTCAGCCATGTAGATCAGGGCTCCTGAGTACACTCAGCCATGGAGATCAGAGCTCCTGAGTACAGTCAGCCATGTAGATCAGTGCTCCTGAGTACAGTCAGCCATGTAGATCAGTGCTCCTGAGTACAGTCAGCCATGTAGATCAGTGCTCCTGAGTACATTTAGCCATGGAGATCAGGGCTCCTGAGTACAGTCAGCCATGTAGATCAGGGCTCCTGAGTACAGTCAGCCATGTAGATCAGTGCTCCTGAGTACAGTCAGCCATGTAGATCAGGGCTCCTGAGTACAGTCAGCCATGGAGATCAGGGCTCCTGAGTACAGTCAGCCATGTAGCTCAGTGCTCCTGAATACAGTCAGCCATGGAGATCAGGGCTCCTGAGTACATTGAGCCGTGTAGATCAGTGCTTCTGAGTACAGTCAGCCATGTAGATCAGGGCTCCTGAGTACAGTCAGCCATGGAGATCAGTGCTCCTGAGTACGGTCAGCCGCGTAGATCAGGGCTCCTGAGTACGGTCAGCCGTGTACATCAGTGCTCCTGAGTATGGTCAGCCGTGTAAGTCAGGGCTCCTGAGTACGGTCAGCCGTGTAGATCAGTGCTCCTGATTACAGTCAGCCATGTAGATCATGGCTCCTGAGTACAGTCAGCCTTGTAGATCCTTGCCCCTGAATAGGGTCAGACTTGTAGATCAGGGCTCCTGAGTACAGTCAGCTATGGAGATCAGGGCTCCTGAGTACAGTCAGCCATGTAGATCAGGGTTCCTGAGTACAGTCAGCCATGTAGATCAGTACTCCTGAGTACAATCAGCCATGTAGATCAGGGCTCCTGAGTACAGTCAGCCATGGAGATCAGGGCTCCTGAGTACAGTCAGCCATGGAGATCAGAGCTCCTGAGTACGGTCAGCCTTGTAGATCAGGGCTCCTGAGTACGGTCATTCTTGTAGATCAGGGTTCCTGAATGCGGTCAGACTTGTAGATCAGGGCTCCTGAGTACAGTCAGCCATGTAGATCATTGCTCCTGAGTACAGTCAGCCATGGAGATCAGGGCTCCTGAGTACAGTCAGCCATGTAGATCAGGGCTCCTGAGTACAGTCAGCCATGGAGATCAGTGCTCCTGAGTACAGTCAGCCTTGTAGATCAGAGCTCCTTGAGTACAGTCAGCCATGTAGATCAGGGCTCCTGAGTACAGTCAGCGATGGAGATCAGAGCTCCTGAGTACAGTCAGCCATGTAGATCAGGGCTCCTGAGTACACTCAGCCATGGAGATCAGAGTTCCTGAGTACAGTCAGCCATGGAGATCAGTGCTCCTGAGTACAGTCAGCCATGTAGATCAGTGCTCCTGAGTACAGTCAGCCATGTAGATCAGTGCTCCTGAGTACATTTAGCCATGGAGATCAGGGCTCCTGAGTACAGTCAGCCATGTAGATCAGGGCTCCTGAGTACAGTCAGCCATGTAGATCAGTGCTCCTGAGTACAGTCAGCCATGTAGATCAGGGCTCCTGAGTACAGTCAGCCATGGAGATCAGGTTTCCTGAGTACAGTCAGCCATGTAGCTCAGTGCTCCTGAATACAGTCAGCCATGGAGATCAGGGCTCCTGAGTACATTGAGCCGTGTAGATCAGTGCTCCTGAGTACAGTCAGCCATATAGATCAGTGCTCCTGAGTACAGTCAGCCATGAATATCAGGGCTCCTAAGTACAGTCAGCCATGGAGATCAGAGCTCCTGAGTACAGTCAGCCATGTAGATCAGGGCTCCTGAGTACAGTCAGCCATGGAGATCAGAGCTCCTGAGCAGAGTCAGCCATGTAGATCAGGTCTCCTGAGTACAGTCAGCCTTGTAGATCAGAGCTCCTAAGTATAGTCAGCCATGTAGCTCAGGGCTCCTGAGTACAGTCAGCCATGTAGATCAGGGCTCCTGAGTACGTTCAGCCTTGTAGATCAGGGCTCCTGAGTACGGTCATTCTTGTAGATCAGGGTTCCTGAATGCGGTCAGACTTGTAGATCAGGGCTCCTGAGTACAGTCAGCCATGTAGATCAGTGCTCCTGAGTACAGTCAGCCATGGAGATCAGGGCTCCTGAGTACAGTCAGCCATGTAGATCAGGGCTCCTGAGTACAGTCAGCCATGGAGATCAGTGCTCCTGAGTACAGTCAGCCATGGAGATCAGGGCTCCTGAGTACAGTCAGCCATGTAGATCAGGGCTCCTGAGTACAGTCAGCCATGTAGATCAGTGCTCCTGAGTACAGTCAGCCATGTAGATCCGGGCTCCTGAGTACAGTCAGCCATGGAGATCAGGGCTCCTGAGTACAGTCAGCCATGTAGCTCAGTGCTCCTGAGTACAGTCAGCCATGGAGATCAGGGCTCCTGAGTACATTGAGCCGTGTAGATCAGTGCTCCTGAGTACAGTCAGCCATATAGATCAGAGCTCCTGAGTACAGTCAGCCATGGAGATCAGGGCTCCTGAGTACACTCAGCCATGGAGATCAGAGCTCCTGAGTACGGTCAGCCTTGTAGATCAGGGCTCCTGAGTACGGTCATTCTTGTAGATCAGGGCTCCTGAATACTGTCAGACTTGTAGATCAGGGCTCTTGAGTACAGTCAGCCATGGAGATCAGTGCTCCTGAGTACACTCAGCCATGTAGATCAGTGCTCCTGAGTACAGTCAGCCATGTAGATCAGTGCTCCTGAGTACAGTCAGCCATGTAGATCAGTGCTCCTGAGTACATTTAGCCATGGAGATCAGGGCTCCTGAGTACAGTCAGCCATGTAGATCAGGGCTCCTGAGTACGGTCAGCCATGTAGATCAGTGCTCCTGAGTACAGTCAGCCATGTAGATCAGGGCTCCTGAGTACAGTCAGCCATGGAGATCAGGGCTCCTGAGTACAGTCAGCCATGTAGCTCAGTGCTCCTGAGTACAGTCAGCCATGTAGATCAGGGCTCCTGAGTACATTGAGCCGTGTAGATCAGTGCTCCTGAGTACAGTCAGCCATATAGATCAGTGCTCCTGAGTACAGTCAGCCATGTAGATCAGGGCTCCTGAGTACAGTCAGCCATGTAGCTCAGTGCTCCTGAGTACAGTCAGCCATGGAGATCAGGGCTCCTTAGTACATTGAGCCGTGTAGATCAGTGCTCCTGAGTACAGTCAGCCATATAGATCAGTGCTCCTGAGTACAGTCAGCCATGGATATCAGGGCTCCTAAGTACAGTCAGCCATGGAGATCAGGGCTCTTGAGTACAGTCAGCCATGTAGATCAGGACCCCTGAGTACAGTCAGCCATGGAGACCAGGGCTCTTGAGTACAGTCAGCCATGTAGATCAGGGCTCCTGAGTACAGTCAGCCATGGAGATCAGAGCTCCTGAGTACAGTCAGCCATGTAGATCAGGGCTCCTGAGTACATTCAGCCATGGAGATCAGAGCTCCTGAGTACGGTCAGCCTTGTAGACAGGGCTCCTGAGTACGGTCATTCTTGTAGATCAGGGCTCCTGAATACTGTCAGACTTGTAGATCAGGGCTCTTGAGTACAGTCAGCCATGTAGATCAGTGCTCCTGAGTACAGTCAGCCATGTAGATCAGTGCTCCTGAGTACGGTCAGCCATGTAGATCAGTGCTCCTGAGTACATTTAGCCATGGAGATCAGGGCTCCTGAGTACAGTCAGCCATGTAGATCAGTACTCCTGAGTACAGTCAGCCATGTAGATCAGTGCTCCTGAGTACAGTCAGCCATGTAGATCAGTGCTCCTGAGTACGGTCAGCCATGTAGATCAGTGCTCCTGAGTACATTTAGCCATGGAGATCAGGGCTCCTGAGTACAGTCAGCCATGTAGATCAGTACTCCTGAGTACAGTCAGCCATGTAGATCAGTGCTCCTGAGTACAGTCAGCCATGTAGATCAGAGCTCCTGAGTACAGTCAGCCATGTAGATCAGGGCTCCTGAGTACAGTCAGCCATGTAGATCAGTGCTCCTGAGTACAGTCAGCCATGTAGATCAGGGCTCCTGAGTACAGTCAGCCATGGAGATCAGGGCTCCTGAGTACAGTCAGCCATGTAGCTCAGTGCTCCTGAGTACAGTCAGCCATGTAGATCAGGGCTCCTGAGTACATTGAGCCGTGTAGATCAGTGCTCCTGAGTACAGTCAGCCATATAGATCAGTGCTCCTGAGTACAGTCAGCCATGTAGATCAGGGCTCCTGAGTACAGTCAGCCATGTAGCTCAGTGCTCCTGAGTACAGTCAGCCATGGAGATCAGGGCTCCTGAGTACATTGAGCCGTGTAGATCAGTGCTCCTGAGTACAGTCAGCCATATAGATCAGTGCTCCTGAGTACAGTCAGCCATGGATATCAGGGCTCCTAAGTACAGTCAGCCATGGAGATCAGGGCTCTTGAGTACAGTCAGCCATGTAGATCAGGGCTCCTGAGTACAGTCAGCCATGTAGATCAGGGCTCCTGAGTACACTCAGCCATGGAGATCAGAGCTCCTGAGTACGGTCAGCCTTGTAGATCAGGGCTCCTGAGTACGGTCATTCTTGTAGATCAGGGCTCCTGAATACGGTCAGACTTGTAGATCAGGGCTCTTGAGTACAGTCAGCCATGGAGATCAGTGCTCCTGAGTACAGTCAGCCATGTAGATCAGGGCTCCTGAGTACAGTCAGCCTTGTAGATCAGAGCTCCTGAGTACAGTCAGCCATGTAGATCAGGGCTCCTGAGTACAGTCAGCCATGTAGATCAGTGCTCCTGAGTACAGTCAGCCATGTAGATCAGGGCTCCTGAGTACAGTCAGCCATGGAGATCAGGGCTCCTGAGTACAGTCAGCCATGTAGCTCAGTGCTCCTGAGTACAGTCAGCCATGTAGATCAGGGCTCCTGAGTACATTGAGCCGTGTAGATCAGTGCTCCTGAGTACAGTCAGCCATATAGATCAGTGCTCCTGAGTACAGTCAGCCATGTAGATCAGGGCTCCTGAGTACAGTCAGCCATGTAGCTCAGTGCTCCTGAGTACAGTCAGCCATGGAGATCAGGGCTCCTGAGTACATTGAGCCGTGTAGATCAGTGCTCCTGAGTACAGTCAGCCATATAGATCAGTGCTCCTGAGTACAGTCAGCCATGGATATCAGGGCTCCTAAGTACAGTCAGCCATGGAGATCAGGGCTCTTGAGTACAGTCAGCCATGTAGATCAGGGCTCCTGAGTACAGTCAGCCTTGTAGATCAGAGCTCCTGAGTACAGTCAGCCATGTAGATCAGGGCTCCTGAGTACAGTCAGCCATGGAGATCAGAGCTCCTGAGGACAGTCAGCCATGTAGATCAGGGCTCCTGAGTACAGTCAGCCATGTAGATCAGGGCTCCTGAGTACATTCAGCCATGGAGATCAGAGCTCCTGAGTACGGTCAGCCTTGTAGATCAGGGCTCCTGAGTACGGTCATTCTTGTAGATCAGGGCTCCTGAATACGGTCAGACTTGTAGATCAGGGCTCCTGAGTACAGTCAGCCATGTAGATCAGTGCTCCTGAGTACAGTCAGCCATGGAGATCAGGGCTCTTGAGTACAGTCAGCCATGTAGCTCAGTGCTCCTGAGTACAGTCAGCCATGGAGATCAGGGCTCCTGAGTACGTTGAGCCGTGTAGATCAGTGCTCCTGAGTACAGTCAGCCATGTAGATCAGTGCTCCTGAGTACAGTCAGCCATGGAGAACAGGGATCCTAAGTACAGTCAGCCATGTAGATCAGGGCTCCTGAGTACAGTCAGCCTTGTAGATCAGAGCTCCTGAGTACAGTCAGCCATGTAGATCAGGGCTCCTGAGTACAGTCAGCCATGGAGATCAGAGCTCCTGAGTACAGTCAGCCATGTAGATCAGTGCTCCTGAGTACAGTCGGCCATGGAGATCAGGGCTCCTGAGTACAGTCAGCCATGTAGATCAGGGTTCCTGAGTACAGTCAGCCATGGAGATCAGTGCTCCTGAGTACGGTGAGCCGAGGAGATCAGGGCTCCTGAGTACAGTCAGCCATGTAGATCAGTGCTCCTGAGTACAGTCAGCCATGTAGATCAGGGCTCCTGAGTACACTCAGCCATGGAGATCAGAGCTCCTGAGTACGATCAGCCTTGTAGATCAGGGCTCCTGAGTACGGTCATTCTTGTAGATCAGGGCTCCTGAATACGGTCAGACTTGTAGATCAGGGCTCTTGAGTACAGTCAGCCATGGAGATCAGTGCTCCTGAGTACAGTCAGCCATGTAGATCAGTGCTCCTGAGTACAGTCAGCCATGTAGATCAGTGCTCCTGAGTACAGTCAGCCATGTAGATCAGTGCTCCTGAGTACATTTAGCCATGGAGATCAGGGCTCCTGAGTACAGTCAGCCATGTAGATCAGGGCTCCTGAGTACAGTCAGCCATGTAGAACAGGGATCCTAAGTACAGTCAGCCATGTAGATCAGGGCTCCTGAGTACAGTCAGCCTTGTAGATCAGAGCTCCTGAGAACAGTCAGCCATGTAGATCAGGGCTCCTGAGTACAGTCAGCCATGGAGATCAGAGCTCCTGAGTACAGTCAGCCATGTAGATCAGTGCTCCTGAGTACAGTCGGCCATGGAGATCAGGGCTCCTGAGTACAGTCAGCCATGTAGATCAGGGTTCCTGAGTACAGTCAGCCATGGAGATCAGTGCTCCTGAGTACGGTGAGCCGAGGAGATCAGGGCTCCTGAGTACAGTCAGCCATGTAGATCAGTGCTCCTGAGTACAGTCAGCCATGTAGATCAGGGCTCCTGAGTACACTCAGCCATGGAGATCAGAGCTCCTGAGTACGGTCAGCCTTGTAGATCAGGGCTCCTGAGTACGGTCATTCTTGTAGATCAGGGCTCCTGAATACGGTCAGACTTGTAGATCAGGGCTCTTGAGTACAGTCAGCCATGGAGATCAGTGCTCCTGAGTACAGTCAGCCATGTAGATCAGTGCTCCTGAGTACAGTCAGCCATGTAGATCAGTGCTCCTGAGTACAGTCAGCCATGTAGATCAGTGCTCCTGAGTACATTTAGCCATGGAGATCAGGGCTCCTGAGTACAGTCAGCCATGTAGATCAGGGCTCCTGAGTACAGTCAGCCATGTAGATCAGTGCTCCTGAGTACAGTCAGCCATGTAGATCCGGGCTCCTGAGTACAGTCAGCCATGGAGATCAGGGCTCCTGAGTACAGTCAGCCATGTAGCTCAGTGCTCCTGAGTACAGTCAGCCATGGAGATCAGGGCTCCTGAGTACATTGAGCCGTGTAGATCAGTGCTCCTGAGTACAGTCAGCCATATAGATCAGAGCTCCTGAGTACAGTCAGCCATGTAGATCAGGGCTCCTGAGTACAGTCAGCCATGTAGCTCAGTGCTCCTGAGTACAGTCAGCCATGGAGATCAGTGCTCCTGAGTACAGTCAGCCATGGATATCAGGGCTGAGTACAGTCAGCCTTGTAGATCAGAGCTCCTGAGTACAGTCAGCCATGTAGATCAGGGCTCCTGAGTACAGTCAGCCATGTAGATCAGGGCTCCTGAGTACAGTCAGCCATGTAGATCAGGGCTCCTTTGTACAGTCAGCCATGTAGCTCAGTGCTCATGAGTACAGTATGCCATGTAGATCAGGGCTCCTGAGTACAGTCAGCCATGGAGATCAGTGCTCCTGAGTACGGTGAGCCGTGTAGATCAGGTCTCCTGAGTACAGTCAGCCATGTAGATCAGGGCTCCTGAGTACAGTCAGCCATGGAGATCAGGGCTTCTGAGTACAGTCAGCCATGTAGATCAGGGCTCCTGAGTACAGTCAGCCTTGTAGATAAGAGCTCCTGAGGACAGTCAGCCATGTAGATCAGGGCTCCTGAGTACAGTCAGCCTTGTAGATCAGAGCTCCTTGAGTACAGTCAGCCATGTAGATCAGGGCTCCTGAGTACAGTCAGCCATGGAGATCAGAGCTCCTGAGTACGGTCAGCCTTGTAGATCAGGGCTCCTGAGTACGGTCATTCTTGTAGATCAGGGCTCCTGAATACGGTCAGACTTGTAGATCAGGGCTCTTGAGGACAGTCAGCCATGTAGATCAAGTCTCCTGAGTACAGTCAGCCTTGTAGATCAGAGCTCCTGAGTACAGTCAGCCATTTAGATCAGGGCTCCTGAGTACAGTCAGCCATGTAGCTCAGTGCTCCTGAGTACAGTCAGCCATGGAGATCAGGGCTCCTGAGTACGTTGAGCCGTGTAGATCAGTGCTCCTGAGTACAGTCAGCCATGGAGAACAGGGATCCTAAGTACAGTCAGCCATGTAGATCAGGGCTCCTGAGTACAGTCAGCCTTGTAGATCAGAGCTCCTGAGTACAGTCAGCCATGTAGATCAGGGCTCCTGAGTACAGTCAGCCATGGAGATCAGAGCTCCTGAGTACAGTCAGCCATGGAGATCAGTGCTCCTGAGTACGGTGAGCCGTGTAGATCAGGTCTCCTGAGTACAGTCAGCCATGTAGATCAGGGCTCCTGAGTACAGTCAGCCATGGAGATCAGGGCTTCTGAGTACAGTCAGCCATGTAGATCAGGGCTCCTGAGTACAGTCAGCCTTGTAGATAAGAGCTCCTGAGGACAGTCAGCCATGTAGATCAGGGCTCCTGAGTACAGTCAGCCTTGTAGATCAGAGCTCCTTGAGTACAGTCAGCCATGTAGATCAGGGCTCCTGAGTACAGTCAGCCATGGAGATCAGAGCTCCTGAGTACGGTCAGCCTTGTAGATCAGGGCTCCTGAGTACGGTCATTCTTGTAGATCAGGGCTCCTGAATACGGTCAGACTTGTAGATCAGGGCTCCTGAGTACAGTCAGCCATGGAGATCAGTGCTCCTGAGTACAGTCAGCCATGGAGATCAGGGCTCTTGAGGACAGTCAGCCATGTAGATCAGGGCTCCTGAGTACAGTCAGCCTTGTAGATCACAGCTCCTGAGTACAGTCAGCCATTTAGATCAGGGCTCCTGAGTACAGTCAGCCATGTAGCTCAGTGCTCCTGAGTACAGTCAGCCATGGAGATCAGGGCTCCTGAGTACGTTGAGCCGTGTAGATCAGTGCTCCTGAGTACAGTCAGCCATGTAGATCAGTGCTCCTGAGTACAGTCAGCCATGGAGAACAGGGATCCTAAGTACAGTCAGCCATGTAGATCAGGGCTCCTGAGTACAGTCAGCCTTGTAGATCAGAGCTCCTGAGTACAGTCAGCCATGTAGATCAGGGCTCCTGAGTACAGTCAGCCATGGAGATCAGAGCTCCTGAGTACAGTCAGCCATGTAGATCAGTGCTCCTGAGTACAGTCGGCCATGGAGATCAGGGCTCCTGAGTACAGTCAGACTTGTAGATCAGGGCTCCTGAGTACAGTCAGCCATGTAGATCAGTGCTCCTTTGTACAGTCAGCCATGGAGATCAGGGCTCTTGAGTACAGTCAGCCATGTAGATCAGGGCTCCTGAGTACAGTCAGCCTTGTAGATCAGAGCTCCTGAGTACAGTCAGCCATGTAGATCAGGGCTCCTGAGTACAGTCAGCCATGTAGCTCAGTGCTCCTGAGTACAGTCAGCCATGTAGATCAGAGCTTCTGAGTACAGTCAGCCATGTAGATCAGGGCTCCTTTGTACAGTCAGCCATTTAGCTCAGTGCTCATGAGTACAGTCAGCCATGTAGATCAGGGTTCCTGAGTACAGTCAGCCATGGAGATCAGTGCTCCTGAGTACGGTGAGCCGAGGAGATCAGGGCTCCTGAGTACAGTCAGCCATGTAGATCAGTGCTCCTGAGTACAGTCAGCCATGTAGATCAGGGCTCCTGAGTACACTCAGCCATGGAGATCAGAGCTCCTGAGTACGGTCAGCCTTGTAGATCAGGGCTCCTGAGTACGGTCATTCTTGTAGATCAGGGCTCCTGAATACGGTCAGACTTGTAGATCAGGGCTCTTGAGTACAGTCAGCCATGGAGATCAGTGCTCCTGAGTACAGTCAGCCATGTAGATCAGTGCTCCTGAGTACAGTCAGCCATGTAGATCAGGGCTCCTGAGTACAGTCAGCCATGTAGATCAGGGCTCCTTTGTACAGTCAGTCATGTAGCTCAGTGCTCATGAGTACAGTATGCCATGTAGATCAGGGCTCCTGAGTACAGTCAGCCATGGAGATCAGTGCTCCTGAGTACGGTGAGCCGTGTAGATCAGGTCTCCTGAGTACAGTCAGCCATGTAGATCAGGGCTCCTGAGTACAGTCAGCCATGGAGATCAGGGCTTCTGAGTACAGTCAGCCATGTAGATCAGGGCTCCTGAGTACAGTCAGCCTTGTAGATAAGAGCTCCTGAGGACAGTCAGCCATGTAGATCAGGGCTCCTGAGTACAGTCAGTCTTGTAGATCAGAGCTCCTTGAGTACAGTCAGCCATGTAGATCAGGGCTCCTGAGTACAGTCAGCCATGGAGATCAGAGCTCCTGAGTACGGTCAGCCTTGTAGATCAGGGCTCCTGAGTACGGTCATTCTTGTAGATCAGGGCTCCTGAATACGGTCAGACTTGTAGATCAGGGCTCCTGAGTACAGTCAGCCATGTAGATCAGTGCTCCTGAGTACAGTCAGCCATGGAGATCAGGGCTCTTGAGGACAGTCAGCCATGTAGATCAGGTCTCCTGAGTACAGTCAGCCTTGTAGATCAGAGCTCCTGAGTACAGTCAGCCATTTAGATCAGGGCTCCTGAGTACAGTCAGCCATGTAGCTCAGTGCTCCTGAGTACAGTCAGCCATGGAGATCAGGGCTCCTGAGTACGTTGAGCCGTGTAGATCAGTGCTCCTGAGTACAGTCAGCCATGGAGAACAGGGATCCTAAGTACAGTCAGCCATGTAGATCAGGGCTCCTGAGTACAGTCAGCCTTGTAGATCAGAGCTCCTGAGTACAGTCAGCCATGTAGATCAGGGCTCCTGAGTACAGTCAGCCATGGAGATCAGAGCTCCTGAGTACAGTCAGCCATGGAGATCAGTGCTCCTGAGTACGGTGAGCCGTGTAGATCAGGTCTCCTGAGTACAGTCAGCCATGTAGATCAGGGCTCCTGAGTACAGTCAGCCATGGAGATCAGGGCTTCTGAGTACAGTCAGCCATGTAGATCAGGGCTCCTGAGTACAGTCAGCCTTGTAGATAAGAGCTCCTGAGGACAGTCAGCCATGTAGATCAGGGCTCCTGAGTACAGTCAGCCATGGAGATCAGAGCTCCTGAGTACAGTCAGCCATGGAGATCAGTGCTCCTGAGTACGGTGAGCCGTGTAGATCAGGTCTCCTGAGTACAGTCAGCCATGTAGATCAGGGCTCCTGAGTACAGTCAGCCATGGAGATCAGGGCTTCTGAGTACAGTCAGCCATGTAGATCAGGGCTCCTGAGTACAGTCAGCCTTGTAGATAAGAGCTCCTGAGGACAGTCAGCCATGTAGATCAGGGCTCCTGAGTACAGTCAGCCTTGTAGATCAGAGCTCCTTGAGTACAGTCAGCCATGTAGATCAGGGCTCCTGAGTACAGTCAGCCATGGAGATCAGAGCTCCTGAGTACGGTCAGCCTTGTAGATCAGGGCTCCTGAGTACGGTCATTCTTGTAGATCAGGGCTCCTGAATACGGTCAGACTTGTAGATCAGGGCTCCTGAGTACAGTCAGCCATGGAGATCAGTGCTCCTGAGTACAGTCAGCCATGGAGATCAGGGCTCTTGAGGACAGTCAGCCATGTAGATCAGGGCTCCTGAGTACAGTCAGCCTTGTAGATCAGAGCTCCTGAGTACAGTCAGCCATTTAGATCAGGGCTCCTGAGTACAGTCAGCCATGTAGCTCAGTGCTCCTGAGTACAGTCAGCCATGGAGATCAGGGCTCCTGAGTACGTTGAGCCGTGTAGATCAGTGCTCCTGAGTACAGTCAGCCATGTAGATCAGTGCTCCTGAGTACAGTCAGCCATGGAGAACAGGGATCCTAAGTACAGTCAGCCATGTAGATCAGGGCTCCTGAGTACAGTCAGCCTTGTAGATCAGAGCTCCTGAGTACAGTCAGCCATGTAGATCAGGGCTCCTGAGTACAGTCAGCCATGGAGATCAGAGCTCCTGAGTACAGTCAGCCATGTAGATCAGTGCTCCTGAGTACAGTCGGCCATGGAGATCAGGGCTCCTGAGTACAGTCAGACTTGTAGATCAGGGCTCCTGAGTACAGTCAGCCATGTAGATCAGTGCTCCTTTGTACAGTCAGCCATGGAGATCAGGGCTCTTGAGTACAGTCAGCCATGTAGATCAGGGCTCCTGAGTACAGTCAGCCTTGTAGATCAGAGCTCCTGAGTACAGTCAGCCATGTAGATCAGGGCTCCTGAGTACAGTCAGCCATGTAGCTCAGTGCTCCTGAGTACAGTCAGCCATGTAGATCAGAGCTTCTGAGTACAGTCAGCCATGTAGATCAGGGCTCCTTTGTACAGTCAGCCATTTAGCTCAGTGCTCATGAGTACAGTCAGCCATGTAGATCAGGGTTCCTGAGTACAGTCAGCCATGGAGATCAGTGCTCCTGAGTACGGTGAGCCGAGGAGATCAGGGCTCCTGAGTACAGTCAGCCATGTAGATCAGTGCTCCTGAGTACAGTCAGCCATGTAGATCAGGGCTCCTGAGTACACTCAGCCATGGAGATCAGAGCTCCTGAGTACGGTCAGCCTTGTAGATCAGGGCTCCTGAGTACGGTCATTCTTGTAGATCAGGGCTCCTGAATACGGTCAGACTTGTAGATCAGGGCTCTTGAGTACAGTCAGCCATGGAGATCAGTGCTCCTGAGTACAGTCAGCCATGTAGATCAGTGCTCCTGAGTACAGTCAGCCATGTAGATCAGGGCTCCTGAGTACAGTCAGCCATGTAGATCAGGGCTCCTTTGTACAGTCAGTCATGTAGCTCAGTGCTCATGAGTACAGTATGCCATGTAGATCAGGGCTCCTGAGTACAGTCAGCCATGGAGATCAGTGCTCCTGAGTACGGTGAGCCGTGTAGATCAGGTCTCCTGAGTACAGTCAGCCATGTAGATCAGGGCTCCTGAGTACAGTCAGCCATGGAGATCAGGGCTTCTGAGTACAGTCAGCCATGTAGATCAGGGCTCCTGAGTACAGTCAGCCTTGTAGATAAGAGCTCCTGAGGACAGTCAGCCATGTAGATCAGGGCTCCTGAGTACAGTCAGTCTTGTAGATCAGAGCTCCTTGAGTACAGTCAGCCATGTAGATCAGGGCTCCTGAGTACAGTCAGCCATGGAGATCAGAGCTCCTGAGTACGGTCAGCCTTGTAGATCAGGGCTCCTGAGTACGGTCATTCTTGTAGATCAGGGCTCCTGAATACGGTCAGACTTGTAGATCAGGGCTCCTGAGTACAGTCAGCCATGTAGATCAGTGCTCCTGAGTACAGTCAGCCATGGAGATCAGGGCTCTTGAGGACAGTCAGCCATGTAGATCAGGTCTCCTGAGTACAGTCAGCCTTGTAGATCAGAGCTCCTGAGTACAGTCAGCCATTTAGATCAGGGCTCCTGAGTACAGTCAGCCATGTAGCTCAGTGCTCCTGAGTACAGTCAGCCATGGAGATCAGGGCTCCTGAGTACGTTGAGCCGTGTAGATCAGTGCTCCTGAGTACAGTCAGCCATGGAGAACAGGGATCCTAAGTACAGTCAGCCATGTAGATCAGGGCTCCTGAGTACAGTCAGCCTTGTAGATCAGAGCTCCTGAGTACAGTCAGCCATGTAGATCAGGGCTCCTGAGTACAGTCAGCCATGGAGATCAGAGCTCCTGAGTACAGTCAGCCATGGAGATCAGTGCTCCTGAGTACGGTGAGCCGTGCAGATCAGGTCTCCTGAGTACAGTCAGCCATGTAGATCAGGGCTCCTGAGTACAGTCAGCCATGGAGATCAGGGCTTCTGAGTACAGTCAGCCATGTAGATCAGGGCTCCTGAGTACAGTCAGCCTTGTAGATAAGAGCTCCTGAGGACAGTCAGCCATGTACATCAGGGCTCCTGAGTACAGTCAGCCTTGTAGATCAGAGCTCCTTGAGTACAGTCAGCCATGTAGATCAGGGCTCCTGAGTACAGTCAGCCATGGAGATCAGAGCTCCTGAGTACGGTCAGCCTTGTAGATCAGGGCTCCTGAGTACGGTCATTCTTGTAGATCAGGGCTCCTGAATACGGTCAGAGTTGTAGATCAGGGCTCCTGAGTACAGTCAGCCATGGAGATCAGTGCTCCTGAGTACAGTCAGCCATGGAGATCAGGGCTCTTGAGGACAGTCAGCCATGTAGATCAGGGCTCCTGAGTACAGTCAGCCTTGTAGATCAGAGCTCCTGAGTACAGTCAGCCATTTAGATCAGGGCTCCTGAGTACAGTCAGCCATGTAGCTCAGTGCTCCTGAGTACAGTCAGCCATGGAGATCAGGGCTCCTGAGTACGTTGAGCCGTGTAGATCAGTGCTCCTGAGTACAGTCAGCCATGTAGATCAGTGCTCCTGAGTACAGTCAGCCATGGAGAACAGGGATCCTAAGTACAGTCAGCCATGTAGATCAGGGCTCCTGAGTACAGTCAGCCATGGAGATCAGAGCTCCTGAGTACAGTCAGCCATGTAGATCAGTGCTCCTGAGTACAGTCGGCCATGGAGATCAGGGCTCCTGAGTACAGTCAGACTTGTAGATCAGGGCTCCTGAGTACAGTCAGCCATGTAGATCAGTGCTCCTTTGTACAGTCAGCCATGGAGATCAGGGCTCTTGAGTACAGTCAGCCATGTAGATCAGGGCTCCTGAGTACAGTCAGCCTTGTAGATCAGAGCTCCTGAGTACAGTCAGCCATGTAGATCAGGGCTCCTGAGTACAGTCAGCCATGTAGCTCAGTGCTCCTGAGTACAGTCAGCCATGTAGATCAGAGCTTCTGAGTACAGTCAGCCATGTAGATCAGGGCTCCTTTGTACAGTCAGCCATTTAGCTCAGTGCTCATGAGTACAGTCAGCCATGTAGATCAGGGTTCCTGAGTACAGTCAGCCATGGAGATCAGTGCTCCTGAGTACGGTGAGCCGAGGAGATCAGGGCTCCTGAGTACAGTCAGCCATGTAGATCAGTGCTCCTGAGTACAGTCAGCCATGTAGATCAGTGCTCCTGAGTACACTCAGCCATGGAGATCAGAGCTCCTGAGTACGGTCAGCCTTGTAGATCAGGGCTCCTGAGTACGGTCATTCTTGTAGATCAGGGCTCCTGAATACGGTCAGACTTGTAGATCAGGGCTCTTGAGTACAGTCAGCCATGGAGATCAGTGCTCCTGTGTACAGTCAGCCATGTAGATCAGTGCTCCTGAGTACAGTCAGCCATGTAGATCAGTGCTCCTGAGTACAGTCAGCCATGTAGATCAGTGCTCCTGAGTACATTTAGCCATGGAGATCAGGGCTCCTGAGTACAGTCAGCCATGTAGATCAGGGCTCCTGAGTACAGTCAGCCATGTAGATCAGTGCTCCTGAGTACAGTCAGCCATGTAGATCCGGGCTCCTGAGTACAGTCAGCCATGGAGATCAGGGCTCCTGAGTACAGTCAGCCATGTAGCTCAGTGCTCCTGAGTACAGTCAGCCATGGAGATCAGGGCTCCTGAGTACATTGAGCCGTGTAGATCAGTGCTCCTGAGTACAGTCAGCCATATAGATCAGAGCTCCTGAGTACAGTCAGCCATGTAGATCAGGGCTCCTGAGTACAGTCTGCCATGTAGCTCAGTGCTCCTGAGTACAGTCAGCCATGGAGATCAGTGCTCCTGAGTACAGTCAGCCATGGATATCAGGGCTGAGTACAGTCAGCCTTGTAGATCAGAGCTCCTGAGTACAGTCAGCCCTGTAGATCAGGGCTCCTGAGTACAGTCAGCCATGTAGATCAGGGCTCCTGAGTACAGTCAGCCATGTAGATCAGGGCTCCTTTGTACAGTCAGCCATGTAGCTCAATGCTCATGAGTACAGTATGCCATGTAGATCAGGGCTCCTGAGTACAGTCAGCCATGGAGATCAGTGCTCCTGAGTACGGTGAGCCGTGTAGATCAGGTCTCCTGAGTACAGTCAGCCATGTAGATCAGGGCTCCTGAGTACAGTCAGCCATGGAGATCAGGGCTCCTGAGTACAGTCAGCCTTGTAGATCAGAGCTCCTTGAGTACAGTCAGCCATGTAGATCAGGGCTCCTGAGTACAGTCAGCCATGGAGATCAGGGCTCCTGAGTACGGTCAGCCTTGTAGATCAGGGCTCCTGAGTACGGTCATTCTTGTAGATCAGGGCTCCTGAATACGGTCAGACTTGTAGATCAGGGCTCCTGAGTACAGTCAGCCATGTAGATCAGTGCTCCTGAGTACAGTCAGCCATGGAGATCAGGGCTCTTGAGGACAGTCAGCCATGTAGATCAGGGCTCCTGAGTACAGTCAGCCTTGTAGATCAGAGCTCCTGAGTACAGTCAGCCATTTAGATCAGGGCTCCTGAGTACAGTCAGCCATGTAGCTCAGTGCTCCTGAGTACAGTCAGCCATGGAGATCAGGGCTCCTGAGTACGTTGAGCCGTGTAGATCAGTGCTCCTGAGTACAGTCAGCCATGTAGATCAGTGCTCCTGAGTACAGTCAGCCATGGAGAACAGGGATCCTAAGTACAGTCAGCCATGTAGATCAGGGCTCCTGAGTACAGTCAGCCTTGTAGATCAGAGCTCCTGAGTACAGTCAGCCATGTAGATCAGGGCTCCTGAGTACAGTCAGCCATGGAGATCAGAGCTCCTGAGTACAGTCAGCCATGGAGATCAGTGCTCCTGAGTACGGTGAGCCGTGTAGATCAGGTCTCCTGAGTACAGTCAGCCGTGTAGATCAGGGCTCCTGAGTACAGTCAGCCATGGAGATCAGGGCTTCTGAGTACAGTCAGCCATGTAGATCAGGGCTCCTGAGTACAGTCAGCCTTGTAGATAAGAGCTCCTGAGGACAGTCAGCCATGTAGATCAGGGCTCCTGAGTACAGTCAGCCTTGTAGATCAGAGCTCCTTGAGTACAGTCAGCCATGTTGATCAGGGCTCCTGAGTACAGTCAGCCATGGAGATCAGAGCTCCTGAGTACGGTCAGCCTTGTAGATCAGGGCTCCTGAGTACGGTCATTCTTGTAGATCAGGGCTCCTGAATACGGTCAGACTTGTAGATCAGGGCTCCTGAGTACAGTCAGCCATGTAGATCAGTGCTCCTGAGTACAGTCAGCCATGGAGATCAGGGCTCTTGAGGACAGTCAGCCATGTAGATCAGGGCTCCTGAGTACAGTCAGCCTTGTAGATCAGAGCTCCTGAGTACAGTCAGCCATTTAGATCAGGGCTCCTGAGTACAGTCAGCCATGTAGCTCAGTGCTCCTGAGTACAGTCAGCCATGGAGATCAGGGCTCCTGAGTACGTTGTGCCGTGTAGATCAGTGCTCCTGAGTACAGTCAGCCATGTAGATCAGTGCTCCTGAGTACAGTCAGCCATGGAGAACAGGGATCCTAAGTACAGTCAGCCATGTAAATCAGGGCTCCTGAGTACAGTCAGCCATGTAGATCAGTGCTCCTGAGTACAGTCAGCCATGGAGATCAGGGCTCTTGAGGACAGTCAGCCATGTAGATCAGGGCTCCTGAGTACAGTCAGCCTTGTAGATCAGAGCTCCTGAGTACAGTCAGCCATTTAGATCAGGGCTCCTGAGTACAGTCAGCCATGTAGCTCAGTGCTCCTGAGTACAGTCAGCCATGGAGATCAGGGCTCCTGAGTACGTTGAGCCGTGTAGATCAGTGCTCCTGAGTACAGTCAGCCATGTAGATCAGTGCTCCTGAGTACAGTCAGCCATGGAGAACAGGGATCCTAAGTACAGTCAGCCATGTAGATCAGGGCTCCTGAGTACAGTCAGCCTTGTAGATCAGAGCTCCTGAGTACAGTCAGCCATGTAGATCAGGGCTCCTGAGTACAGTCAGCCATGGAGATCAGAGCTCCTGAGTACAGTCAGCCATGGAGATCAGTGCTCCTGAGTACGGTGAGCCGTGTAGATCAGGTCTCCTGAGTACAGTCAGCCGTGTAGATCAGGGCTCCTGAGTACAGTCAGCCATGGAGATCAGGGCTTCTGAGTACAGTCAGCCATGTAGATCAGGGCTCCTGAGTACAGTCAGCCTTGTAGATAAGAGCTCCTGAGGACAGTCAGCCATGTAGATCAGGGCTCCTGAGTACAGTCAGCCTTGTAGATCAGAGCTCCTTGAGTACAGTCAGCCATGTAGATCAGGGCTCCTGAGTACAGTCAGCCATGGAGATCAGAGCTCCTGAGTACGGTCAGCCTTGTAGATCAGGGCTCCTGAGTACGGTCATTCTTGTAGATCAGGGCTCCTGAATACGGTCAGACTTGTAGATCAGGGCTCCTGAGTACAGTCAGCCATGTAGATCAGTGCTCCTGAGTACAGTCAGCCATGGAGATCAGGGCTCTTGAGGACAGTCAGCCATGTAGATCAGGGCTCCTGAGTACAGTCAGCCTTGTAGATCAGAGCTCCTGAGTACAGTCAGCCATTTAGATCAGGGCTCCTGAGTACAGTCAGCCATGTAGCTCAGTGCTCCTGAGTACAGTCAGCCATGGAGATCAGGGCTCCTGAGTACGTTGTGCCGTGTAGATCAGTGCTCCTGAGTACAGTCAGCCATGTAGATCAGTGCTCCTGAGTACAGTCAGCCATGGAGAACAGGGATCCTAAGTACAGTCAGCCATGTAAATCAGGGCTCCTGAGTACAGTCAGCCTTGTAGATCAGAGCTCCTGAGTACAGTCAGCCATGTAGATCAGGGCTCCTGAGTACAGTCAGCCATGGAGATCAGAGCTCCTGAGTACAGTCAGCCATGTAGATCAGTGCTCCTGAGTACAGTCGGCCATGGAGATCAGGGCTCCTGAGTACAGTCAGACTTGTAGATCAGGGCTCCTGAGTACAGTCAGCCATGTAGATCAGAGCTCCTGAGTACAGTCAGCCATGGAGATCAGAGCTCCTGAGTACAGTCAGCCATGTAGATCAGTGCTCCTGAGTACAGTCGGCCATGGAGATCAGGGCTCTTGAGTACAGTCAGCCATGTAGATCAGGGCTCCTGAGTACAGTCAGCCTTGTAGATCAGAGCTCCTGAGTACAGTCAGCCATGTAGATCAGGGCTCCTGAGTACAGTCAGCCATGTAGCTCAGTGCTCCTGAGTACAGTCAGCCATGTAGATCAGAGCTCCTGAGTACAGTCAGCCATGTAGATCAGGGCTCCTTTGTACAGTCAGCCATGTAGCTCAGTGCTCATGAGTACAGTCAGCCATGTAGATCAGGGTTCCTGAGTACAGTCAGCCATGGAGATCAGTGCTCCTGAGTACGGTGAGCCGAGGAGATCAGGGCTCCTGAGTACAGTCAGCCATGTAGATCAGGGCCCCTGAATAGGGTCAGACTTGTAGATCAGGGCTCCTGAGTACAGTCAGCCATGTAGCTCAGTGCTCCTGAGTACAGTCAGCCATGGAGATCAGGGCTCCTGAGTACGTTGAGCCGTGTAGATCAGTGCTCCTGAGTACAGTCAGCCATGTAGATCAGTGCTCCTGAGTACAGTCAGCCATGGAGAACAGGGATCCTAAGTACAGTCAGCCATGTAGATCAGGGCTCCTGAGTACAGTCAGCCTTGTAGATCAGAGCTCCTGAGTACAGTCAGCCATGTAGATCAGGGCTCCTGAGTACAGTCAGCCATGGAGATCAGAGCTCCTGAGTACAGTCAGCCATGGAGATCAGTGCTCCTGAGTACGGTGAGCCGTGTAGATCAGGTCTCCTGAGTACAGTCAGCCGTGTAGATCAGGGCTCCTGAGTACAGTCAGCCATGGAGATCAGGGCTTCTGAGTACAGTCAGCCATGTAGATCAGGGCTCCTGAGTACAGTCAGCCTTGTAGATAAGAGCTCCTGAGGACAGTCAGCCATGTAGATCAGGGCTCCTGAGTACAGTCAGCCTTGTAGATCAGAGCTCCTTGAGTACAGTCAGCCATGTAGATCAGGGCTCCTGAGTACAGTCAGCCATGGAGATCAGAGCTCCTGAGTACGGTCAGCCTTGTAGATCAGGGCTCCTGAGTACGGTCATTCTTGTAGATCAGGGCTCCTGAATACGGTCAGACTTGTAGATCAGGGCTCCTGAGTACAGTCAGCCATGTAGATCAGTGCTCCTGAGTACAGTCAGCCATGGAGATCAGGGCTCTTGAGGACAGTCAGCCATGTAGATCAGGGCTCCTGAGTACAGTCAGCCTTGTAGATCAGAGCTCCTGAGTACAGTCAGCCATTTAGATCAGGGCTCCTGAGTACAGTCAGCCATGTAGCTCAGTGCTCCTGAGTACAGTCAGCCATGGAGATCAGGGCTCCTGAGTACGTTGTGCCGTGTAGATCAGTGCTCCTGAGTACAGTCAGCCATGTAGATCAGTGCTCCTGAGTACAGTCAGCCATGGAGAACAGGGATCCTAAGTACAGTCAGCCATGTAAATCAGGGCTCCTGAGTACAGTCAGCCATGTAGATCAGTGCTCCTGAGTACAGTCAGCCATGGAGATCAGGGCTCTTGAGGACAGTCAGCCATGTAGATCAGGGCTCCTGAGTACAGTCAGCCTTGTAGATCAGAGCTCCTGAGTACAGTCAGCCATTTAGATCAGGGCTCCTGAGTACAGTCAGCCATGTAGCTCAGTGCTCCTGAGTACAGTCAGCCATGGAGATCAGGGCTCCTGAGTACGTTGAGCCGTGTAGATCAGTGCTCCTGAGTACAGTCAGCCATGTAGATCAGTGCTCCTGAGTACAGTCAGCCATGGATAACAGGGATCCTAAGTACAGTCAGCCATGTAGATCAGGGCTCCTGAGTACAGTCAGCCTTGTAGATCAGAGCTCCTGAGTACAGTCAGCCATGTAGATCAGGGCTCCTGAGTACAGTCAGCCATGGAGATCAGAGCTCCTGAGTACAGTCAGCCATGGAGATCAGTGCTCCTGAGTACGGTGAGCCGTGTAGATCAGGTCTCCTGAGTACAGTCAGCCGTGTAGATCAGGGCTCCTGAGTACAGTCAGCCATGGAGATCAGGGCTTCTGAGTACAGTCAGCCATGTAGATCAGGGCTCCTGAGTACAGTCAGCCTTGTAGATAAGAGCTCCTGAGGACAGTCAGCCATGTAGATCAGGGCTCCTGAGTACAGTCAGCCTTGTAGATCAGAGCTCCTTGAGTACAGTCAGCCATGTAGATCAGGGCTCCTGAGTACAGTCAGCCATGGAGATCAGAGCTCCTGAGTACGGTCAGCCTTGTAGATCAGGGCTCCTGAGTACGGTCATTCTTGTAGATCAGGGCTCCTGAATACGGTCAGACTTGTAGATCAGGGCTCCTGAGTACAGTCAGCCATGTAGATCAGTGCTCCTGAGTACAGTCAGCCATGGAGATCAGGGCTCTTGAGGACAGTCAGCCATGTAGATCAGGGCTCCTGAGTACAGTCAGCCTTGTAGATCAGAGCTCCTGAGTACAGTCAGCCATTTAGATCAGGGCTCCTGAGTACAGTCAGCCATGTAGCTCAGTGCTCCTGAGTACAGTCAGCCATGGAGATCAGGGCTCCTGAGTACGTTGTGCCGTGTAGATCAGTGCTCCTGAGTACAGTCAGCCATGTAGATCAGTGCTCCTGAGTACAGTCAGCCATGGAGAACAGGGATCCTAAGTACAGTCAGCCATGTAAATCAGGGCTCCTGAGTACAGTCAGCCTTGTAGATCAGAGCTCCTGAGTACAGTCAGCCATGTAGATCAGGGCTCCTGAGTACAGTCAGCCATGGAGATCAGAGCTCCTGAGTACAGTCAGCCATGTAGATCAGTGCTCCTGAGTACAGTCGGCCATGGAGATCAGGGCTCCTGAGTACAGTCAGACTTGTAGATCAGGGCTCCTGAGTACAGTCAGCCATGTAGATCAGAGCTCCTGAGTACAGTCAGCCATGGAGATCAGAGCTCCTGAGTACAGTCAGCCATGTAGATCAGTGCTCCTGAGTACAGTCGGCCATGGAGATCAGGGCTCTTGAGTACAGTCAGCCATGTAGATCAGGGCTCCTGAGTACAGTCAGCCTTGTAGATCAGAGCTCCTGAGTACAGTCAGCCATGTAGATCAGGGCTCCTGAGTACAGTCAGCCATGTAGCTCAGTGCTCCTGAGTACAGTCAGCCATGTAGATCAGAGCTCCTGAGTACAGTCAGCCATGTAGATCAGGGCTCCTTTGTACAGTCAGCCATGTAGCTCAGTGCTCATGAGTACAGTCAGCCATGTAGATCAGGGTTCCTGAGTACAGTCAGCCATGGAGATCAGTGCTCCTGAGTACGGTGAGCCGAGGAGATCAGGGCTCCTGAGTACAGTCAGCCATGTAGATCAGTGCTCCTGAGTACAGTCAGCCATGTAGATCAGGGCTCCTGAGTACACTCAGCCATGGAGATCAGAGCTCCTGAGTACGGTCAGCCTTGTAGATCAGGGCTCCTGAGTACGGTCATTCTTGTAGATCAGGGCTCCTGAATACGGTCAGACTTGTAGATCAGGGCTCTTGAGTACAGTCAGCCATGGAGATCAGTGCTCCTGAGTACAGTCAGCCATGTAGATCAGTGCTCCTGAGTACAGTCAGCCATGGAGATCAGAGCTCCTGAGTACAGTCAGCCATGTAGATCAGTGCTCCTGAGTACAGTCGGCCATGGAGATCAGGGCTCTTGAGTACAGTCAGCCATGTAGATCAGGGCTCCTGAGTACAGTCAGCCTTGTAGATCAGAGCTCCTGAGTACAGTCAGCCATGTAGATCAGGGCTCCTGAGTACAGTCAGCCATGTAGCTCAGTGCTCCTGAGTACAGTCAGCCATGTAGATCAGAGCTTCTGAGTACAGTCAGCCATGTAGATCAGGGCTCCTTTGTACAGTCAGCCATGTAGCTCAGTGCTCATGAGTACAGTCAGCCATGTAGATCAGGGTTCCTGAGTACAGTCAGCCATGGAGATCAGTGCTCCTGAGTACGGTGAGCCGAGGAGATCAGGGCTCCTGAGTACAGTCAGCCATGTAGATCAGTGCTCCTGAGTACAGTCAGCCATGTAGATCAGGGCTCCTGAGTACACTCAGCCATGGAGATCAGAGCTCCTGAGTACGGTCAGCCTTGTAGATCAGGGCTCCTGAGTACGGTCATTCTTGTAGATCAGGGCTCCTGAATACGGTCAGACTTGTAGATCAGGGCTCTTGAGTACAGTCAGCCATGGAGATCAGTGCTCCTGAGTACAGTCAGCCATGTAGATCAGTGCTCCTGAGTACAGTCAGCCATGTAGATCAGTGCTCCTGAGTACAGTCAGCCATGTAGATCAGTGCTCCTGAGTACATTTAGCCATGGAGATCAGGGCTCCTGAGTACAGTCAGCCATGTAGATCAGGGCTCCTGAGTACAGTCAGCCATGTAGATCAGTGCTCCTGAGTACAGTCAGCCATGGAGATCAGGGCTCCTGAGTACAGTCAGCCATGGAGATCAGGGCTCCTGAGTACAGTCAGCCATGTAGCTCAGTGCTCCTGAGTACAGTCAGCCATGGAGATCAGGGCTCCTGAGTACATTGAGCCGTGTAGATCAGTGCTCCTGAGTACAGTCAGCCATATAGATCAGAGCTCCTGAGTACAGTCAGCCATGTAGATCAGGGCTCCTGAGTACAGTCAGCCATGTAGCTCAGTGCTCCTGAGTACAGTCAGCCATGGAGATCAGGGCTCCTGAGTACATTGAGCCGTGTAGATCAGTGCTCCTGAGTACAGTCAGCCATATAGATCAGAGCTCCTGAGTACAGTCAGCCATGTAGATCAGGGCTCCTGAGTACAGTCAGCCATGTAGCTCAGTGCTCCTGAGTACAGTCAGCCATGGAGATCAGGGCTCCTGAGTACATTGAGCCGTGTAGATCAGTGCTCCTGAGTACAGTCAGCCATATAGATCAGAGCTCCTGAGTACAGTCAGCCATGTAGATCAGGGCTCCTGAGTACAGTCTGCCATGTAGCTCAGTGCTCCTGAGTACAGTCAGCCATGGAGATCAGTGCTCCTGAGTACAGTCAGCCATGGATATCAGGGCTGAGTACAGTCAGCCTTGTAGATCAGAGCTCCTGAGTACAGTCAGCCCTGTAGATCAGGGCTCCTGAGTACAGTCAGCCCTGTAGATCAGGGCTCCTGAGTACAGTCAGCCATGTAGATCAGGGCTCCTGAGTACAGTCAGCCATGTAGCTCAGTGCTCATGAGTACAGTATGCCATGTAGATCAGGGCTCCTGAGTACAGTCAGCCATGGAGATCAGTGCTCCTGAGTACGGTGAGCCGTGTAGATCAGGTCTCCTGAGTACAGTCAGCCATGTAGATCAGGGCTCCTGAGTACAGTCAGCCATGGAGATCAGGGCTCCTGAGTACAGTCAGCCTTGTAGATCAGAGCTCCTTGAGTACAGTCAGCCATGTAGATCAGGGCTCCTGAGTACAGTCAGCCATGGAGATCAGGGCTCCTGAATACGGTCAGCCTTGTAGATCAGGGCTCCTGAGTACGGTCATTCTTGTAGATCAGGGCTCCTGAATACGGTCAGACTTGTAGATCAGGGCTCCTGAGTACAGTCAGCCATGTAGATCAGTGCTCCTGAGTACAGTCAGCCATGGAGATCAGGGCTCTTGAGGACAGTCAGCCATGTAGATCAGGGCTCCTGAGTACAGTCAGCCTTGTAGATCAGAGCTCCTGAGTACAGTCAGCCATTTAGATCAGGGCTCCTGAGTACAGTCAGCCATGTAGCTCAGTGCTCCTGAGTACAGTCAGCCATGGAGATCAGGGCTCCTGAGTACGTTGAGCCGTGTAGATCAGTGCTCCTGAGTACAGTCAGCCATGTAGATCAGTGCTCCTGAGTACAGTCAGCCATGGAGAACAGGGATCCTAAGTACAGTCAGCCATGTAGATCAGGGCTCCTGAGTACAGTCAGCCTTGTAGATCAGAGCTCCTGAGTACAGTCAGCCATGTAGATCAGGGCTCCTGAGTACAGTCAGCCATGGAGATCAGAGCTCCTGAGTACAGTCAGCCATGGAGATCAGTGCTCCTGAGTACGGTGAGCCGTGTAGATCAGGTCTCCTGAGTACAGTCAGCCATGTAGATCAGGACTCCTGAGTACAGTCAGCCATGTAGATCAGGGCTCCTGAGTACAGTCAGCCTTGTAGATCAGAGCTCCCGAGTACAGTCAGCCATGTAGATCAGGGCTCCTTTGTACAGTCAGCCATGTAGCTCAGTGCTCATGAGTACAGTCAGCCATGTAGATCAGGGTTCCTGAGTACAGTCAGCCATGGAGATCAGTGCTCCTGAGTACGGTGAGCCGAGGAGATCAGGGCTCCTGAGTACAGTCAGCCATGTAGATCAGTGCTCCTGAGTACAGTCAGCCATGTAGATCAGGGCTCCTGAGTACACTCAGCCATGGAGATCAGAGCTCCTGAGTACGGTCAGCCTTGTAGATCAGGGCTCCTGAGTACGGTCATTCTTGTAGATCAGGGCTCCTGAATACGGTCAGACTTGTAGATCAGGGCTCTTGAGTACAGTCAGCCATGGAGATCAGTGCTCCTGAGTACAGTCAGCCATGTAGATCAGTGCTCCTGAGTACAGTCAGCCATGTAGATCAGTGCTCCTGAGTACAGTCAGCCATGTAGATCAGTGCTCCTGAGTACATTTAGCCATGGAGATCAGGGCTCCTGAGTACAGTCAGCCATGTAGATCAGGGCTCCTGAGTACAGTCAGCCATGTAGATCAGTGCTCCTGAGTACAGTCAGCCATGTAGATCAGGGCTCCTGAGTACAGTCAGCCATGGAGATCAGGGCTCCTGAGTACAGTCAGCCATGTAGCTCAGTGCTCCTGAGTACAGTCAGCCATGGAGATCAGGGCTCCTGAGTACATTGAGCCGTGTAGATCAGTGCTCCTGAGTACAGTCAGCCATATAGATCAGAGCTCCTGAGTACAGTCAGCCATGTAGATCAGGGCTCCTGAGTACAGTCAGCCATGTAGCTCAGTGCTCCTGAGTACAGTCAGCCATGGAGATCAGGGCTCCTGAGTACATTGAGCCGTGTAGATCAGTGCTCCTGAGTACAGTCAGCCATATAGATCAGTGCTCCTGAGTACAGTCAGCCATGGATATCAGGGCTGAGTACAGTCAGCCTTGTCGATCAGAGCTCCTGAGTACAGTCAGCCATGTAGATCAGGGCTCCTGAGTACAGTCAGCCATGGAGATCAGAGCTCCTGAGCAGAGTCAGCCATGTAGATCAGGTCTCCTGAGTACAGTCAGCCTTGTAGATCAGAGCTCCTGAGTACAGTCAGCCATGTAGATCAGGGCTCCTGAGTACAGTCAGCCATGGAGATCAGAGCTCCTGAGTACAGTCAGCCATGTAGATCAGGGCTCCTGAGTACAGTCAGCCATGGAGATCAGGGCTCCTGAGTACAGTCAGCCATGTAGATCAGGACTCCTGAGTACAGTCAGCCATGTAGATCAGGGCTCCTGAGTACAGTCAGCCTTGTAGATCAGAGCTCCCGAGTACAGTCAGCCATGTAGATCAGGGCTCCTGAGTACAGTCAGCCATGTAGATCAGTGCTCCTGAGTACATTTAGCCATGGAGATCAGGGCTCCTGAGTACAGTCAGCCATGTAGATCAGGGCTCCTGAGTACAGTCAGCCATGTAGATCAGTGCTCCTGAGTACAGTCAGCCATGTAGATCAGGGCTCCTGAGTACAGTCAGCCATGGAGATCAGGGCTCCTGAGTACAGTCAGCCATGTAGCTCAGTGCTCCTGAGTACAGTCAGCCATGGAGATCAGGGCTCCTGAGTACATTGAGCCGTGTAGATCAGTGCTCCTGAGTACAGTCAGCCATATAGATCAGAGCTCCTGAGTACAGTCAGCCATGGATATCAGGGCTGAGTACAGTCAGCCTTGTAGATCAGAGCTCCTGAGTACAGTCAGCCATGTAGATCAGGGCTCCTGAGTACAGTCAGCCATGGAGATCAGAGCTCCTGAGCAGAGTCAGCCATGTAGATCAGGTCTCCTGAGTACAGTCAGCCTTGTAGATCAGAGCTCCTGAGTACAGTCAGCCATGTAGATCAGGGCTCCTGAGTACAGTCAGCCATGGAGATCAGAGCTCCTGAGTACAGTCAGCCATGTAGATAAGGGCTCCTGAGTACAGTCAGCCATGGAGATCAGGGCTCCTGAGTACAGTCAGCCATGTAGATCAGGACTCCTGAGTACAGTCAGCCATGGAGACCAGGGCTCTTGAGTACAGTCAGCCATGTAGATCAGGGCTCCTGAGTACAGTCAGCCTTGTAGATCAGAGCTCCCGAGTACAGTCAGCCATGTAGATCAGGGCTCCTGAGTACAGTCAGCCATGGAGATCAGGGCTCCTGAGTACAGTCAGCCATGTAGATCAGGACTCCTGAGTACAGTCAGCCATGTAGATCAGGGCTCCTGAGTACAGTCAGCTTTGTAGATCAGAGCTCCCGAGTACAGTCAGCCATGTAGATCAGGGCTCCTGAGTACAGTCAGCCATGTAGATCAGTGCTCCTGAGTACATTTAGCCATGTAGATCAGGGCTCCTGAGTACAGTCAGCCATGTAGATCAGGGCTCCTGAGTACAGTCAGCCATGTAGATCAGTGCTCCTGAGTACAGTCAGCCATGTAGATCAGGGCTCCTGAGTACAGTCAGCCATGGAGATCAGGGCTCCTGAGTACAGTCAGCCATGGATATCAGGGCTGAGTACAGTCAGCCTTGTAGATCAGAGCTCCTGAGTACAGTCAGCCATGTAGATCAGGGCTCCTGAGTACAGTCAGCCATGTAGATCAGGGCTCCTGAGTACAGTCAGCCATGTAGATCAGTGCTCCTGAGTACAGTCAGCCATGTAGATCAGGGCTCCTGAGTACAGTCAGCCATGGAGATCAGGGCTCCTGAGTACAGTCAGCCATGGATATCAGGGCTGAGTACAGTCAGCCTTGTAGATCAGAGCTCCTGAGTACAGTCAGCCATGTAGATCAGGGCTCCTGAGTACAGTCAGCCATGGAGATCAGAGCTCCTGAGCAGAGTCAGCCATGTAGATCAGGTCTCCTGAGTACAGTCAGCCTTGTAGATCAGAGCTCCTGAGTACAGTCAGCCATGTAGATCAGGGCTCCTGAGTACAGTCAGCCATGGAGATCAGAGCTCCTGAGTACAGTCAGCCATGTAGATCAGGGCTCCTGAGTACAGTCAGCCATGGAGATCAGGGCTCCTGAGTACAGTCAGCCATGTAGATCAGGACTCCTGAGTACAGTCAGCCATGGAGACCAGGGCTCTTGAGTACAGTCAGCCATGTAGATCAGGGCTCCTGAGTACAGTCAGCCTTGTAGATCAGAGCTCCCGAGTACAGTCAGCCATGTAGATCAGGGCTCCTGAGTACAGTCAGCCATGTAGATCAGGGCTCCTTTGTACAGTCAGCCATGTAGCTCAGTGCTCATGAGTACAGTCAGCCATGTAGATCAGGGCTCCTGAGTACAGTCAGCCATGGAGATCAGTGCTCCTGAGTACGGTGAGCCGTGTAGATCAGGTCTCCTGAGTACAGTCAGCCATGTAGATCAGTGCTCCTGAGTACAGTCAGCCATGGAGATCAGGGCTTCTGAGTACAGTCAGCCATGTAGATCAGGGCTCCTGAGTACAGTCAGCCTTGTAGATCAGGGCTCCTGAGTACAGTCAGCCATGTAGATCAGTGCTCCTGAGTACAGTCAGCCATGTAGATCAGGGCTCCTGAGTACAGTCAGCCATGGATATCAGGGCTCCTGAGTACAGTCAGCCATGTAGCTCAGTGCTCCTGAGTACAGTCAGCCATGGAGATCAGGGCTCCTGAGTACATTGAGCCGTGTAGATCAGTGCTCCTGAGTACAGTCAGCCATATAGATCAGAGCTCCTGAGTACAGTCAGCCATGTAGATCAGGGCTCCTGAGTACAGTCAGCCATGTAGCTCAGTGCTCCTGAGTACAGTCAGCCATGGAGATCAGGGCTCCTGAGTACATTGAGCCGTGTAGATCAGTGCTCCTGAGTACAGTCAGCCATATAGATCAGTGCTCCTGAGTACAGTCAGCCATGGATATCAGGGCTCCTGAGTACAGTCAGCCTTGTAGATCAGAGCTCCTGAGTACAGTCAGCCATGTAGATCAGGGCTCCTGAGTACAGTCAGCCATGGAGATCAGAGCTCCTGAGCAGAGTCAGCCATGTAGATCAGGTCTCCTGAGTACAGTCAGCCATGTAGATCAGGGCTCCTGAGTACAGTCAGCCATGGAGATCAGAGCTCCTGAGTACAGTCAGCCATGTAGATCAGGGCTCCTGAGTACAGTCAGCCATGTAGCTCAGGGCTCCTGAGTACAGTCAGCCATGTAGATCAGGGCTCCTGAGTACAGTCAGCCATGTAGCTCAGTGCTCCTGAGTACAGTCAGCCATGTAGATCAGGGCTCCTGAGTACAGTCAGCCATGTAGATCAGGGCTCCTGAGTACAGTCAGCCATGGATATCAGAGCCCCTGAGTACAGTCAGCCATGTAGCTCAGTGCTCCTGAGTACAGTCAGCCATGGAGATCAGGGCTCCTGATTACATTGAGCCGTGTAGATCAGTGCTCCTGAGTACAGTCAGCCATATAGATCAGAGCTCCTGGGTACAGTCAGCCATGTAGATCAGGGCTCCTGAGTACAGTCAGCCATGTAGCTCAGTGCTCCTGAGTACAGTCAGCCATGGAGATCAGGGCTCCTGAGTACATTGAGCCGTGTAGATCAGTGCTCCTGAGTACAGTCAGCCATATAGATCAGTGCTCCTGAGTACAGTCAGCCTTGTAGATCAGAGCTCTTGAGTACAGTCAGCCATGTAGATCAGGGCTCCTGAGTACAGTCAGCCATGGAGATCAGAGCTCCTGAGCAGAGTCAGCCATGTAGATCAGGTCTCCTGAGTACAGTCAGCCATGTAGATCAGGGTTCCTGAGTACAGTCAGCCATGGAGATCAGAGCTCCTGAGTACAGTCAGCCATGTAGATCAGGGCTCCTGAGTACAGTCAGCCATGGAGATCAGGGCTCCTGAGTACAGTCAGCCATGTAGATCAGGACTCCTGAGTACAGTCAGCCATGGAGACCAGGGCTCTTGAGTACAGTCAGCCATGTAGATCAGGGCTCCTGAGTACAGTCAGCCTTGTAGATCAGAGCCCCCGAGTACAGTCAGCCATGTAGATCAGGGCTCCTGAGTACAGTCAGCCATGTAGATCAGGGCTCCTTTGTACAGTCAGCCATGTAGCTCAGTGCTCATGAGTACAGTCAGCCATGTAGATCAGGGCTCCTGAGTACAGTCAGCCATGGAGATCAGTGCTCCTGAGTACGGTGAGCCGTGTAGATCAGGTCTCCTGAGTACAGTCAGCCATGTAGGTCAGTGCTCCTGAGTACAGTCAGCCATGGAGATCAGGGCTTCTGAGTACAGTCAGCCATGTAGATCAGGGCTCCTGAGTACAGTCAGCCTTGTAGATAAGAGCTCCTGAGGACAGTCAGCCATGTAGATCAGGGCTCCTGAGTACAGTCAGCCTTGTAGATCTGCGCTCCTTGAGTACAGTCAGCCATGTAGATCAGGGCTCCTGAGTACAGTCAGCCATGGAGATCAGAGCTCCTGAGTACGGTCAGCCTTGTAGATCAGGGCTCCTGAGTACGGTCAGCCTTGTAGATCAGGGCTCCTGAGTACGGTCATTCTTGTAGATCAGGGCTCATGAGTACAGTCAGCCATGTAGATCAGTGCTCCTGAGTACAGTCAGCCATGGAGATCAGGGCTCTTGAGGACAGTCAGCCATGTAGATCAGGGCTCCTTAGTACAGTCAGCCTTGTAGATCAGAGCTCCTGAGTACAGTCAGCCATTTAGATCAGTGCTCCTGAGTACAGTCAGCCATGGAGATCAGGGCTCCTGAGTACGTTGAGCCGTGTAGATCAGTGCTCCTGAGTACAGTCAGCCATGTAGATCAGTGCTCCTGAGTACAGTCAGCCATGGAGAACAGGGATCCTAAGTACAGTCAGCCATGTAGATCAGGGCTCCTGAGTACAGTCAGCCTTGTAGATCAGGGCTCCTGAGTACAGTCAGCCATGTAGATCAGGGCTCCTGAGTACAGTCAGCCATGGAGATCAGAGCTCCTGAGTACAGTCATCCATGTAGATCAGTGCTCCTGAGTACAGTCGGCCATGGAGATCAGGGCTCCTGAGTACAGTCAGACTTGTAGATCAGGGCTCCTGAGTACAGTCAGCCATGTAGATCAGTGCTCCTGAGTACAGTCAGCCATGGAGATCAGGGCTCTTGAGTACAGTCAGCCATGTAGATCAGGGCTCCTGAGTACAGTCAGCCTTGTAGATCAGAGCTCCTGAGTACAGTCAGCCATGTAGATCAGAGCTCCTGAGTACAGTCAGCCATGTAGCTCAGTGCTCCTGAGTACAGTCAGCTATGTAGCTCAGTGCTCCTGAGTACAGTCAGCCATGGAGATCAGGGCTCCTGAGTACATTGAGCCGTGTAGATCAGTGCTCCTGAGTACAGTCAGCCATATAGATCAGAGCTCCTGAGTACAGTCAGCCATGTAGATCAGGGCTCCTGAGTACAGTCAGCCATGTAGCTCAGTGCTCCTGAGTACAGTCAGCCATGTAGATCAGGGCTCCTTTGTACAGTCAGCCATGTAGCTCAGTGCTCTTGAGTACAGTCAGCCATGTAGATCAGGGTTCCTGAGTACAGTCAGCCATGGAGATCAGTGCTCCTGAGTACGGTGAGCCGAGGAGATCAGGGCTCCTGAGTACAGTCAGCCATGTAGATCAGTGCTCCTGAGGACACTCAGCCATGGAGATCAGGGCTTCTGAGTACACTCAGCCATGTAGATCAGGGCTCCTGAGTACAGTCAGCCTTGTAGATCAGAGCTCCTGAGGACAGTCATCCATGTAGATCAGGTCTCCTGAGTACAGTCAGCCTTGTAGATCAGAGCTCCTTGAGTACAGTCAGCCATGTAGATCAGGGCTCCTGAGTACAGTCAGCCATGGAGATCAGTGCTCCTGAGTACAGTCAGCCATGGAGATCAGGGCTCCTGAGTACAGTCAGCCATGTAGATCAGGGCTCCTGAGTACAGTCAGCCTTGTAGATCAGAGCTCCTTGAGTACAGTCAGCCATGTAGATCAGGGCTCCTGAGTACAGTCAGCCATGTAGATCAGAGCTCCTGAGTACAGTCAGCCATGTAGATCAGGGCTCCTGAGTACAGTCAGCCATGGAGATCAGAGCTCCTGAGTACAGTCAGCCATGTAGATCAGGGCTCCTGAGTACAGTCAGCCATGGAGATCAGGGCTCCTGAGTACAGTCAGCCATGTAGATCAGGACTCCTGAGTACAGTCAGCCATGGAGACCAGGGCTCTTGAGTACAGTCAGCCATGTAGATCAGGGCTCCTGAGTACAGTCAGCCTTGTAGATCAGAGCTCCTGAGTACAGTCAGCCATGTAGATCAGTGCTCCTGAGTACAGTCAGCCATGGAGATCAGGGCTTCTGAGTACAGTCAGCCATGTAGATAAGAGCTCCTGAGGACAGTCAGCCATGTAGATCAGGGCTCCTGAGTACAGTCAGCCTTGTAGATCAGAGCTCCTTGAGTACAGTCAGCCATGTAGATCAGGGCTCCTGAGTACAGTCAGCCATGGAGATCAGAGCTCCTGAGTACGGTCAGCCTTGTAGATCAGAGCTCCTGAGTACAGTCAGCCATTTAGATCAGTGCTCCTGAGTACAGTCAGCCATGGAGATCAGGGCTCCTGAGTACGTTGAGCCGTGTAGATCAGTGCTCCTGAGTACAGTCAGCCATGGAGAACAGGGATCCTAAGTACAGTCAGCCATGTAGATCAGGGCTCCTGAGTACAGTCAGCCATGGAGATCAGGGCTCCTGAGTACGTTGAGCCGTGTAGATCAGTGCTCCTGAGTACAGTCAGCCATGTAGATCAGTGCTCCTGAGTACAGTCAGCCATGGAGAACAGGGATCCTAAGTACAGTCAGCCATGTAGATCAGGGCTCCTGAGTACAGTCAGCCTTGTAGATCAGAGCTCCTGAGTACAGTCAGCCATGTAGATCAGGGCTCCTGAGTACAGTCAGCCATGGAGATCAGAGCTCCTGAGTACAGTCATCCATGTAGATCAGTGCTCCTGAGTACAGTCGGCCGTGGAGATCAGGGCTCCTGAGTACAGTCAGACTTGTAGATCAGGGCTCCTGAGTACAGTCAGCCATGTAGATCAGTGCTCCTGAGTACAGTAAGCCATGGAGATCAGGGCTCCTGAGTACAGTCAGCCATGTAGATCAGGGCTCCTGAGTACAGTCAGCCATGTAGCTCAGTGCTCCTGAGTACAGTCAGCCATGTAGCTCAGTGCTCCTGAGTACAGTCAGCCATGGAGATCAGGGCTCCTGAGTACATTGAGCCGTGTAGATCAGTGCTCCTGAGTACAGTCAGCCATATAGATCAGAGCTCCTGAGTACAGTCAGCCATGTAGATCAGGGCTCCTGAGTACAGTCAGCCATGTAGCTCAGTGCTCCTGAGTACAGTCAGCCATGTAGATCAGGGCTCCTTTGTACAGTCAGCCATGTACCTCAGTGCTCATGAGTACAGTCAGCCATGTAGATCAGGGTTCCTGAGTACAGTCAGCCATGGAGATCAGTGCTCCTGAGTACGGTGAGCCGAGGAGATCAGGGCTCCTGAGTACAGTCAGCCATGTAGATCAGTGCTCCTGAGGACACTCAGCCATGGAGATCAGGGCTTCTGAGTACACTCAGCCATGTAGATCAGGGCTCCTGAGTACAGTCAGCCTTGTAGATCAGAGCTCCTGAGGACAGTCATCCATGTAGATCAGGTCTCCTGAGTACAGTCAGCCTTGTAGATCAGAGCTCCTTGAGTACAGTCAGCCATGTAGATCAGGGCTCCTGAGTACAGTCAGCCATGGAGATCAGTGCTCCTGAGTACAGTCAGCCATGGAGATCAGGGCTCCTGAGTACAGTCAGCCATGTAGATCAGGGCTCCTGAGTACAGTCAGCCTTGTAGATCAGAGCTCCTTGAGAACAGTCAGCCATGTAGATCATGGCTCCTGAGTACAGTCAGCCATGTAGATCAGAGCTCCTGAGTACAGTCAGCCATGTAGATCAGGGCTCCTGAGTACAGTCAGCCATGGAGATCAGAGCTCCTGAGTACAGTCAGCCATGTAGATCAGGGCTCCTGAGTACAGTCAGCCATGGAGATCAGGGCTCCTGAGTACAGTCAGCCATGTAGATCAGGACTCCTGAGTACAGTCAGCCATGGAGACCAGGGCTCTTGAGTACAGTCAGCCATGTAGATCAGGGCTCCTGAGTACAGTCAGCCTTGTAGATCAGAGCTCCTGAGTACAGTCAGCCATGTAGATCAGGGCTCCTGAGTACAGTCAGCCATGTAGATCAGGGCTCCTTTGTACAGTCAGCCATGTAGCTCAGTGCTCATGAGTACAGTCAGCCATGTAGATCAGGGCTCCTGAGTACAGTCAGCCATGGAGATCAGTGCTCCTGAGTACGGTGAGCCGTGTAGATCAGGTCTCCTGAGTACAGTCAGCCATGTAGATCAGTGCTCCTGAGTACAGTCAGCCATGGAGATCAGGGCTTCTGAGTACAGTCAGCCATGTAGATCAGGGCTCCTGAGTACAGTCAGCCTTGTAGATAAGAGCTCCTGAGGACAGTCAGCCATGTAGATCAGGGCTCCTGAGTACAGTCAGCCTTGTAGATCAGAGCTCCTTGAGTACAGTCAGCCATGTAGATCAGGGCTCCTGAGTACAGTCAGCCATGGAGATCAGAGCTCCTGAGTACGGTCAGCCTTGTAGATCAGGGCTCCTGAGTACGGTCATTCTTGTAGATCAGGGCTCCTGAATACGGTCAGACTTGTAGATCAGGGCTCCTGAGTACAGCCAGCCATGTAGATCAGTGCTCCTGAGTACAGTCAGCCATGGAGATCAGGGCTCTTGAGGACAGTCAGCCATGTAGATCAGGGCTCCTTAGTACAGTCAGCCTTGTAGATCAGAGCTCCTGAGTACAGTCAGCCATGTAGATCAGGGCTCCTGAGTACAGTCAGCCATGGAGATCAGAGCTCCTGAGTACGGTCAGCCTTGTAGATCAGGGCTCCTGAGTACGGTCATTCTTGTAGATCAGGGCTCCTGAATACGGTCAGACTTGTAGATCAGGGCTCCTGAGTACAGCCAGCCATGTAGATCAGTGCTCCTGAGTACAGTCAGCCATGGAGATCAGGGCTCTTGAGGACAGTCAGCCATGTAGATCAGGGCTCCTTAGTACAGTCAGCCTTGTAGATCAGGGCTCCTTTGTACAGTCAGCCATGTAGCTCAGTGCTCATGAGTACAGTCAGCCATGTAGATCAGGGCTCCTGAGTACAGTCAGCCATGGAGATCAGTGCTCCTGAGTACGGTGAGCCGTGTAGATCAGGTCTCCTGAGTACAGTCAGCCATGTAGATCAGTGCTCCTGAGTACAGTCAGCCATGGAGATCAGGGCTTCTGAGTACAGTCAGCCATGTAGATCAGGGCTCCTGAGTACAGTCAGCCTTGTAGATAAGAGCTCCTAAGGACAGTCAGCCATGTAGATCAGGGCTCCTGAGTACAGTCAGCCTTGTAGATCAGAGCTCCTTGAGTACAGTCAGCCATGTAGATCAGGGCTCCTGAGTACAGTCAGCCATGGAGATCAGAGCTCCTGAGTACGGTCAGCCTTGTAGATCAGGGCTCCTGAGTACGGTCATTCTTGTAGATCAGGGCTCCTGAATACGGTCAGACTTGTAGATCAGGGCTCCTGAGTACAGCCAGCCATGTAGATCAGTGCTCCTGAGTACAGTCAGCCATGGAGATCAGGGCTCTTGAGGACAGTCAGCCATGTAGATCAGGGCTCCTTAGTACAGTCAGCCTTGTAGATCAGAGCTCCTGAGTACAGTCAGCCATGGAGATCAGGGCTCCTGAGTACGTAGAGCCGTGTAGATCAGTACTCCTGAGTACAGTCAGCCATGTAGATCAGTGCTCCTGAGTACAGTCAGCCATGGAGAACAGGGATCCTAAGTACAGTCAGCCATGTAGATCAGGGCTCCTGAGTACAGTCAGCCTTGTAGATCAGAGCTCCTGAGTACAGTCAGCCATTTAGATCAGTGCTCCTGAGTACAGTCAGCCATGGAGATCAGGGCTCCTGAGTACGTTGAGCCGTGTAGATCAGTGCTCCTGAGTACAGTCAGCCATGGAGAACAGGGATCCTAAGTACAGTCAGCCATGTAGATCAGGGCTCCTGAGTACAGTCAGCCATGGAGATCAGGGCTCCTGAGTACGTTGAGCCGTGTAGATCAGTGCTCCTGAGTACAGTCAGCCATGTAGATCAGTGCTCCTGAGTACAGTCAGCCATGGAGAACAGGGATCCTAAGTACAGTCAGCCATGTAGATCAGGGCTCCTGAGTACAGTCAGCCTTGTAGATCAGAGCTCCTGAGTACAGTCAGCCATGTAGATCAGGGCTCCTGAGTACAGTCAGCCATGGAGATCAGAGCTCCTGAGTACAGTCATCCATGTAGATCAGTGCTCCTGAGTACAGTCGGCCGTGGAGATCAGGGCTCCTGAGTACAGTCAGACTTGTAGATCAGGGCTCCTGAGTACAGTCAGCCATGTAGATCAGTGCTCCTGAGTACAGTAAGCCATGGAGATCAGGGCTCCTGAGTACAGTCAGCCATGTAGATCAGGGCTCCTGAGTACAGTCAGCCATGTAGCTCAGTGCTCCTGAGTACAGTCAGCCATGTAGCTCAGTGCTCCTGAGTACAGTCAGCCATGGAGATCAGGGCTCCTGAGTACATTGAGCCGTGTAGATCAGTGCTCCTGAGTACAGTCAGCCATATAGATCAGAGCTCCTGAGTACAGTCAGCCATGTAGATCAGGGCTCCTGAGTACAGTCAGCCATGTAGCTCAGTGCTCCTGAGTACAGTCAGCCATGTAGATCAGGGCTCCTTTGTACAGTCAGCCATGTACCTCAGTGCTCATGAGTACAGTCAGCCATGTAGATCAGGGTTCCTGAGTACAGTCAGCCATGGAGATCAGTGCTCCTGAGTACGGTGAGCCGAGGAGATCAGGGCTCCTGAGTACAGTCAGCCATGTAGATCAGTGCTCCTGAGGACACTCAGCCATGGAGATCAGGGCTTCTGAGTACACTCAGCCATGTAGATCAGGGCTCCTGAGTACAGTCAGCCTTGTAGATCAGAGCTCCTGAGGACAGTCATCCATGTAGATCAGGTCTCCTGAGTACAGTCAGCCTTGTAGATCAGAGCTCCTTGAGTACAGTCAGCCATGTAGATCAGGGCTCCTGAGTACAGTCAGCCATGGAGATCAGTGCTCCTGAGTACAGTCAGCCATGGAGATCAGGGCTCCTGAGTACAGTCAGCCATGTAGATCAGGGCTCCTGAGTACAGTCAGCCTTGTAGATCAGAGCTCCTTGAGAACAGTCAGCCATGTAGATCATGGCTCCTGAGTACAGTCAGCCATGTAGATCAGAGCTCCTGAGTACAGTCAGCCATGTAGATCAGGGCTCCTGAGTACAGTCAGCCATGGAGATCAGAGCTCCTGAGTACAGTCAGCCATGTAGATCAGGGCTCCTGAGTACAGTCAGCCATGGAGATCAGGGCTCCTGAGTACAGTCAGCCATGTAGATCAGGACTCCTGAGTACAGTCAGCCATGGAGACCAGGGCTCTTGAGTACAGTCAGCCATGTAGATCAGGGCTCCTGAGTACAGTCAGCCTTGTAGATCAGAGCTCCTGAGTACAGTCAGCCATGTAGATCAGGGCTCCTGAGTACAGTCAGCCATGTAGATCAGGGCTCCTTTGTACAGTCAGCCATGTAGCTCAGTGCTCATGAGTACAGTCAGCCATGTAGATCAGGGCTCCTGAGTACAGTCAGCCATGGAGATCAGTGCTCCTGAGTACGGTGAGCCGTGTAGATCAGGTCTCCTGAGTACAGTCAGCCATGTAGATCAGTGCTCCTGAGTACAGTCAGCCATGGAGATCAGGGCTTCTGAGTACAGTCAGCCATGTAGATCAGGGCTCCTGAGTACAGTCAGCCTTGTAGATAAGAGCTCCTGAGGACAGTCAGCCATGTAGATCAGGGCTCCTGAGTACAGTCAGCCTTGTAGATCAGAGCTCCTTGAGTACAGTCAGCCATGTAGATCAGGGCTCCTGAGTACAGTCAGCCATGGAGATCAGAGCTCCTGAGTACGGTCAGCCTTGTAGATCAGGGCTCCTGAGTACGGTCATTCTTGTAGATCAGGGCTCCTGAATACGGTCAGACTTGTAGATCAGGGCTCCTGAGTACAGCCAGCCATGTAGATCAGTGCTCCTGAGTACAGTCAGCCATGGAGATCAGGGCTCTTGAGGACAGTCAGCCATGTAGATCAGGGCTCCTTAGTACAGTCAGCCTTGTAGATCAGAGCTCCTGAGTACAGTCAGCCATGTAGATCAGGGCTCCTGAGTACAGTCAGCCATGGAGATCAGAGCTCCTGAGTACGGTCAGCCTTGTAGATCAGGGCTCCTGAGTACGGTCATTCTTGTAGATCAGGGCTCCTGAATACGGTCAGACTTGTAGATCAGGGCTCCTGAGTACAGCCAGCCATGTAGATCAGTGCTCCTGAGTACAGTCAGCCATGGAGATCAGGGCTCTTGAGGACAGTCAGCCATGTAG